>NC_066312.1:28113787-28416818 GCF_905404315.1 Leptidea sinapis | reverse complement strand
AAATAAATACAGGTCACGCAGTAAACATTGCTATTGTATGGACATTGAATAATTTTTTTAATGTGATATAAATTATTTGTGTATACATTATATTACTTTAGGCTATCTTTAAGATATTAGTTATTTAAAAATTTGAAACTTATTTGTGACTAATTTTAATAATTCTTCATTAAATTTAAATCGCAATATTTGAAACATAAAAAATATATTGTATAAATATATTATTTATGTACTGATAATAATAAAATGATACTATTTAATTTTGATAACTTATTACGTGACATCAATGACTTTTACATACATATTATGGACATATATATATGGAACGGCAAATGTGTGCTTACATTTGTATGTAAGCACACTTTTCTCCTTAGTCATGTGTTCTCCTACTGTGTGTTGATAAAACACCAAAATCACCAAACCTAAGTGTGCTATAAAAAAGTACTGGTGTGACTTATCACCGTTAAGTTCATTGTATTAATATAACAGTGGCTAACACAAAGCCTTAATTGGCTTTTTTTCATTAAATATAGTAAAATTATTGACAATTATTGACATCCCTTTCTCTCCCGTTTGTCAGAAAGAGACAGATGAAAGGACGCGACCAGCACACTGTCAGAAATTATTGTGTCGCGTTTTTTTTAAGGCCCAGTGAACAATGATTAGCAATATTGTATTATGTGTACATAAAGTAATTGACGGAGAATAAGAATGGCTAACAATAACATTTACAAACTAGTGCTATTTACACGGTATCACAGACGTATCGCTACCAAGTGAAAGAAAGAAAGAAAAACATTTATTTCACAAAACACTCACAGTCACACACTTAATATAAAAAGATAAAAGTACAAAATATACCAAAAAAGAACGTAATTAAATATTATTTGATTTAAAATTAGAGAGTTTCTGTGCAGTGCAGGAAATGGGTCACCGACTCAGGATTATCTGTGACACGGCCGTGGCTATGAAACAGCACTGATTTTCAGCGGTGCCCGTTTAACTTTGGAGATACAGTGCGCTCGCCATATAATAAATAATTCACTTGTATAAATAATTCAATAAGACATAAATGTAAATCTCAATATATAAAAAGTGATAATTGATACTTATTTAGCAACTAACCTTTTTCAGCAAGTGAAAGATGTGAAGTCTATTACAAATAATTCGAGTGTCATTTGCTCGAATCATTTCCTCGAGGCCAATTTATATTTCACCACCAAAAGGATTTAAGTGTTGAAAAATTCCTTCTCAAAAATTATGAAAATCTTTTTTAATTTTCAAAGTATTGAAATCTATTTCGAATGTCAATATATTCAGTCAAATAGACGCACACACAAAAGTCCAATTTAGCCACATTTATAATTTAACAAAAGCTGTCAAATCCATTTAAAGCATTAAAAATTAGCAAACCGATAAATAAATATATAAACTTTTGCCTTTATAATATGAGTGAGATTATTGATTAAACCTTAAAAACCTCCAACTCTCCAACAACAAAAGTAAAACTTATAGCAACCCTCTTTTTCGCCAGGGTTTAAAAATACCTAACTACTACTCCACTGATGTTACTGTGTCCAAATCGTAAATCCAAAATACGCAGCTTAAACTAAACAAAATGCTTACTTTGCTGTCTTTTGACCAATACAATTTCAAACAACTGGAGTGAACGCAGAAATTATACATTTTATATGGCAGTCGAGGCTTATTACGGTGTAATTTCTGACATAAATATATTTCGTCTTTGTTTTTTTATGGCGTGAATTGTCTATATGTATAGATTATTATGTCTATATGACATATAAAAAACACTGTCCTAATTGTGACACGTCTCTATCATCTCGAGTTCGATTCTAAAGAAGTTTCATTACAAAAACTTGGAAATAAATTCAGAAACGTCAATCATCATCCAGATTATCTGTGTGAATATGGATCAAATGAGCAAATACAACAAGTAATGTGATGTGGCATCTCCTACCTATAACAGGAACAACATAATCTGACTGATAATCCATCACAAAATAATCTAAGGCATGAGATACAACACCAATATCCGCTATCTGCGATATCCGCACTTAAAAAGAGCCTATATGTATAGTATATATAGTAGCGCCAAAAAGCTAAATATATTAACGTTATAAAGGGAATCTTACAAAGGGCTTGAAACCTACCTATAACAGGAACAACATAATCTGACTGGTAATCCATCACAAAATAATCTAAGGCATGAGATACAACCCCAATATCCGCTATCTGCGATATCCGCACTTAAAAAGAGCCTATATGTATAGTATATATAGTAGCGCCAAAAAGCTAAATATATTAACGTTATAAAGGGAATCTTACAAAGGGCTTGAATCCTACCTATAACAGGAACAACATAATCTGACTCATAATCAATCACAAAATAATCTAAGGCATGAGATACAACCCCAATATCCGCTATCTGCGATATCCGCACTTAAAAAGAGCCTATATGTATAGTATATATAGTAGCGCCAAAAAGCTAAATATATTAACGTTATAAAGGGAATCTTACAAAGGGCTTGAATCCTACCTATAACAGGAACAACATAATCTGACTCATAATCCATCACAAACTAATCTAAGGCATGAGATACAACCCCAATATCTGCGATATCCGCACTTAAAAAGAGCCTATATATATTTAGTATATATAGTAGCGCCAAAAAGCACAATATATTAACGATATAAAGGGAATCTTATAAAGGGCGTGAATGGATCATTTCCTGGAGAATCGTCATCCTGAGTATATGACGGGCACGAAATTATACGCCATAAAAACCTTTAGTTTGACTCAAGAATAGCATTTTTTTTATAAATCGTAAGGGACTGGCAATATCGATGTGATCTTTATAATCAGTCGAGAGAATTCGAATGTCAATGTCGAAATTGTTTTGAGTTGAGGAGCTTTAACAATAATTAATACATTTTTGAACTTTTTGAAATCAGAAATCTACAAATGGAACGAAAGTTCGGTGTTCTTGTTGTGCTTTATTATAGTTACTGAATAAGATACGAAAAATATTGGGAATAAGATAAATTAGAGATATGAAAGTACTAACGCACTGAAAATTGTCTCATCTAAAAGTGTTTTGCCTATCGTGTGAATGCGGATATCACCAAACATACATTTTTTTTTAATTCGTAGGTAAATTATTGAATTACACTTCAAATATGTCATTTTCATTTTCACACCACTCTATCTTTTCTCTCAAATGATGACGGTAAAACCGTGTAGTAGTCGGCATAAGCCAGATTAATTTTGTTACGCTTATAAACCCGTCGTCAATCTCCACGCTTAAGTTTATTGAAAAATGATTGAATTCATAGAAGTGGAAATGGAAATATTTCAATTTAGCCAGAGACAATGAAGGATGTATGAATAAAATTCTGATATGAATGAGACAAAGGATGACAGATTTATTATAAGTATTACGGATTTCTTGGACTGAAAGACAAGCACAATTCAAACATCAAAATATAATTACATTATCCTGATTTACCAGATATTATTATATAACAATTTACTTCGAAATTAGTAACGAAATTCTAAATAAATGTTACAAAATCATTATCTAGTAAAGGTTACTATTACATAAATGACTTACTTAATGATACTACAGATTGCGAATGGAGCAACCGCCCTAGGACTAGTTAAATATATTTTATACGAACGTTTCTAAAAAAAGGAAGAAGCCCGCTGAGTATCTTGCGCGCGTTCTTTTCAAGTCTGAGGCATAAATTTTCATTTAAGTCATTTCAAATCGTATTCGAATATAAAATATTATTTGAATATAATTGTATAAGTCTTTAACTACTAATAAACAAAAATGACAGGAGACACTGAAATATCGAGAAGTTTGTTAGGTTTGAATGACAGGGTTAATAGTTAATAATAATGTATGTTGATATAATGAAAACCCCTAAAATAGCCATACACAAATTATATCATTCACGAATACAAAAATATGCAACAAATGTCCATAAAATAAAAAGTAGTGGGCCAAAGTATGTAAAATTTTATGGGATCAAATGGCAAATATTCTTCATCAAACTTAATAGGAAACATGTAAATCGGATCATTTATCTCAGCGAAATCACTTTACATACATAAAATAAAATAAAAAACCAATCGAATTGAGAACCTACTCCTTCTTGAAGTCGGTTAAAGATAATCTGATGAAGAAACAAATATAACTTCAAATAAACTAATTACGAAATATAATATGAGGGTTTTATTAGTTCACATTATCCGATCCTTACTGCAGATGAAAGTTGAACCCAATTTGAATAAATAGCCAATGCGATTAGATCCTTTCTGTTTTACAAAATAGCATTATTACAATTTATTAGCTAAAGTTTTAGCAGCTCTGAAGTAATAAAATGCTTATAAGCTAAATATTTTATACTTAAAATGTGAAATATCCATGAGGTAATTACTCAAAAAAAGTTCACATTCGATTGAAAACACTTATACTAGTCAACAAGTACAAAAAGGTATTAATTCTTCATAAAGCCCTTACTAAGTAATTAGTGATGACTAATTCAATTCGGAATGACGCCTAGAAAAATGTATCGCAGTTTGTATGTATGAAGGTATTTATTTATTCTTAACATTGAAATAATTACAGATTTATTAAAAATCAATTCATTATATTTATTGATCGAACATTGTTAAATAGGACCAATCTGAAAGTTATAGAACCTATCAAAAATAAATGTCATTACAAAGACAGAAATGACAGAAATCAAAGATACATCCACGAGGTGTGCTTATCCCAAACTGCACAACAAAATTGAAAGCTTCATCAAGGCGACCAACTGCATTTCATAAGTGACAACTTCATCACGGCGACCAACTGCATAACATAAGTGAAAACTTTATCAAGGCAACCGAACTCACCGAACGAGTCTTAGACATCTCTAGTCGAGTTCGAGTCCATTGAGTGTTGAATAGCCGAGCGTGACAGCAGTCTAGTTCAATACCCAAAGCAAAGTGCCCGCCTAAAGAGGTCATCAAAAGTCTGGTTTTATTTTATGAAGGCCCTGTAGTTCATAACGGCGAATCATGACAGTTAATTTGTTTGTTCACACTGCTTGTGCCGATAAAGTTGGAGGATGAATCATGAACGGACCAAATATATGAACGTAGGTCATGTATTACCTTTAATACTCTCTTGATAAATCGCGATTAAGCTGACGCTTGGTAAAGCCTAAGAGTGTAGAGAACACACGATAGAATCATGTTTAAAATAAAGCTATACTCTAATCGTGTGCAACGCAGTGTCTCGTGTGCAACGCAGTGTCTCGTGTGCAACGCAGTGTCTCGTGTGCAACGCAGTGTCCGGAGGGTATTCGTGACTATTATAAATTGACTTTGTTTTGTTTGGAGTTTACTCATTAAGAATCGATTTTCTATATTATTTTTCAATAATATGCTTTTATTAGCTTCTGCTGTATGTTTGTTTGTAACCAACTCCATTGGACTTGATTTTGTTTAGTACCTGTTCAAAAACAATCGTTCTTAAGGAGTAAACTCCAGTCGTGCGTCGGAGCTGACACACATATTTTTTTTGACTCAAGCTCTTTATTCGCGGTGGTGAGTTTTAAGCATCGCCACAAAATACTTCAGTTATTTCGCCTGAAGCATACAAAAATGCTATTCCTATAAACTTTCTATTTTTTAAATTAAAAAGCAATAATCTATTAAATATAAATTTAAAGGCATATCATTAAGTAAGTTAACGGAATATTCGCGGCCAAATCACGGGACAAATATTATATTATATAACCTTAGATATAAAAAAAGACATAAAATATGGATGAGAAAGTGCAAAAATATATTTTTCTTAAAACGGAAATCTCCGAAAACATTTTTTTTATACTCTACTTCATAAAATGTAGTTCAAATATACTTTTTGTTTTTTACATTTAGTTAAAAGCTATCATATTACTATCAAGATAGTATTAATTTGTATTGTAATAAAATAAAAAGAGAAGGACGCTTACAACAGCAGTTGAAATTATTTTATTTATAGTGTTGGGTGAATACATTCATATACCGGTCACACCAACAGTTTGAAAGTGCTTATAGATGTTAGAATATGTTGAAACCCCCACGACATTATCTCGGTCATTTATCAAATGAATTCCGAGTCCTGATAAAATTTATTAGATCGCCAAAGGCTACCTTTATGCCTCAGCTTATCTCAGCATTCACAGCCCTTACGAATTATAGTCGCAGTTTATTAGTTATTAGAAAACTGAAAACTATATTTTATATTATATTAAACTCCCTTAAGATGATGGTTATACTATAAATAAGTTTCTCAGATATCGAATTACCTATTTATTTATTGCTTATTTTGTGAAAATATGGGACGATACGATCAGGACGTTCAGCTGATGGTAATTGATACGCTCTGCCCATTACAATGCAGTGCTGCTCAGGAATGTTGAAAAGCCCAAAAATTCTGAGCGGCTCTACAACTGCGCTCGTCACCCTAAGACATAAGCTATTAAGTCCTATTTGCCCAGTAATTTCACTTGCTACGGCGCCCATTAGAACGATACACTATACACACGCTTCACGGCAGAAATAGGCACCGTTGTGGTACCCATAACCTAGCCGGCATTCGGGGCAAAGGAGCCTCCTATTCCCTAAATAGATTTTTGAATTTACCTGAATGTATCTATTTCTGCCACACATATTATCAAGCGAAACCGTAACAATTACTTAAGGCCTAAGCTTTGTCTTGCTCTGTTGGAGCAGAATTAAAGCCAACTCACTTTTACACTAGCAATAGGTAACTTCAAAAGAACGTGTAAGTCAGAACTGGCTTCCCAATAGAATGCCGGTGCCTGGCTTACAAATTGCAGAGAAGAAACCCTTCAGAGTTCACAGTTGTTATACTATCCTGTTCATGTTTATTAATACATGGGTAAGGTGTATTACCTTGACTGGTTGGCTTCCAGCAGCTGGCTTACTGACGATGTAGTACCAAATGGTAAGCTGCGTCAATGTTTTCCTGCTTCCTTATGAATTTGCAGAATAGAGACTCCTCAGTATCACATAACAGTTCTGGATCTATGAAGGGAAGGAGGTTGATCGCGTAGCTAGTTTATATGCCTTTTAGCAGTTTTTATTAATACCTATATTAGCTATATAACCTTTAGTAATAATACCACTTAAACATGCTTAAATGCATACCGATAACGTTTAACAGTAGTACATTTTATTAAATGAATAATAAAAATAAAATTTTAATAAATAGTTTACCACGGTTACAACAGACCCGCTCGAATAAATTATTTCATCGCAGCAATTCACACGCTCTAACCGTCCACTTTACACCCCACTAGCATAACTGAAAGTCGTTATTGCTTCCTTGTTTCGAGCAATTCAACAGTGTGGAGGTATATACGAAGAGAGAATTGAAAATACGCAAAACAATACTAATTCATGGATGTTGTAAACAAGAATGCGAGTATTAATTGTACTTCATTCTTGTTACGTTGTGTCCTCATAAATAAACGATGGCGAAAGAATACTTACAAAAGAAAAATGTGTTGCGTTTATATCTTAGAAATAAAAATAAGAGGGAACTAGAGGTTACATAGCTATGTTACACATATTGTCACCTCGCAGGTGACTCATACACTAACAGCGGAAAAGTAGTGATAAAGTAAATCTCTACAACTTACAATCGAATAGCCAATTGCCAGATTCACGAGGAACAATAAATGCTAGATTTCTATAAAGTAAGTAAAGAAGGAAAAAATAGTACTCGTAAACTGCTAATGGTCAACGTAACGGTTCGGTATAGCTAAATACAATCATCTAAAAAATGTTAAATGTACAAAAAAGGATCGCGATACCATAATCGTTATAAAACATAACAAGCCTTTTATTGATTTCAACAATCTTCGAATGCATAATATTATCTTAATACTACACGTATCATATAAAAGCTATGTTACTCGAGCCCCAGTCTGGGTATAGGCCTCCTCCTGCTTACTCCATGAAGGTATCCCTCTTCTGTGCTTTTCCTCTCCATTATTTTCCTGCCATTCTTATGATTTCATCTACCCATCTTTTTCTTGGGCGGCCTCTTTTTACAAACATATAAATAACATCGGATTAAGTTTATGATACGTATTTTATGTGAGGTTTTATATGCTTACTTTACCTATTTAACATTAATGGTGAATGCTCTATCTAATGACCAGTAGCTAATCCCATAACGCTTTATTTCTACGGAAATGCCTAAATGATTTTTACAGAAAACGTGACTGTGTGAATATACACGATTCTTTATGAGACCGCTACTTTGTCATATCTAAACTTTATCTTAAAGTTATACATGACATAATATTGGGATTCTGCTGTTTTTATTTTATACCGTAGTGTATCCAATCTTACATAATGTTAAAATTGGACGATGGCGATTGCATTTTTAATGACGAGCAAACCATGTCAGGCTGACAAACACAAAGGTTCACCGACGTAGCTAGCTTGACGGCTTTTGTGTTTTCCTTGGAGATTATTTATTCATAATGTATGCGAATTGCTACAACTACAGCTGCACTCGTAACAGTTTTGAGTGTTTTTTAATATTGATTACTTCTTTTTGTTAACCTACATAAGTCCAAACATTTGAGAAATGTTGGTGCATGCATCACTTTGTATAAATCATCATCAATAAATAATAAGAAATCATCAATATCACATTGTATATAATATAATACTGGAACTGGATTAAAAAGAGTGTTCCAACCTTTCCGATGAGGTGATAAAATATTTGATATACATAAGTGTCATTTTGATCTTATAAAATATATGATTTTTCTTTCTTTCGATTATTGTCTAGAGTCTGTGTTGATATATTTTTGGATACCCTTCTGAGTGTATGTTATTTCTATTTACGGCATTCAATCTTTTGATTGTTCGCGACTTCATTGCAGTGTTCCAAAAGATAATTATTGTAACTTTTGTGGCTCTAGTGAATGCTGAAGAGTTTGCGAAGTCATTATGATGTGGCTACACCTAAGTTGTATAGAGTGCTGCACACAAAAAAGTACAAAAGCAAAATTTGATAAAAAATACAAGTTACTTTCGCCACTGAGAGACAATTTCCTTCCAAAGACCTGCATGAGTAGCGTATGCGGACTCGATTTGACATTGGTTTAACAATACGTTTTGGAGGCTTCCAAAATAAAATTGATGTGCAGATGAAAAATTGTAGGAAAGAACAAAAGTTTTGTTAACTATATTTTATTGACATATCAATGTAGAAATATCTGGACGACCTTGCTCGGATTTATACGAAAGTACAAAACTTGAACAAAAAAAAAACTAGTAGGACATCTTGATTCGAACCAGGGTCTTCTGTTTTCCGGATCATCCAATGTCATCTGATTGTTATAGTCTTGTACATAGTGACGAAATTTACCTTTGTATCCTAATGTTATTGTAGCTGTTTCTCATTAAAACACAGATAAAAGTAAATTTTATAAAATTTAATCATAGATCCATTTCTCGTCCCCGACACTACCTGCATACAAAATTTCATTAAAATCGTTGAAGCCGTTTCCGAGATTCAGATTATATACCTATATACAAGAATTGCTCGTTTAAAGGTATAAGATACATATAATATTATGTTATTGTGTAAACCACATGTCAGAGGTACGAAAACTGAAATAATATTAAGAGGATATAAAGAGACATTTTGTGTCCACTTTTGATATAATTCCGCAAAAATACGATCATAAAACAAAAGAACAGTAAAGCGGAATCTAATAGAGAAATAGGCAATTCAAGATATCGTGGCGACTAATAATGTATCGGACGATCTTATCCGGGAATAACTTCGACAATAGTATCACTTTGAGTTCTCAGAGTGATATTCAAGTTCTCAAATTGTTGTCGCAAATTAAAATATAATGTTATCTTCATGGGCATATATTTTTTCGTGTAATTTCACTTGATTATTTTCTACAATATTAAAAGAAAGATTGATTTATAGATTCTTATAAATTATACAAAATTAATGACACAGATGGTTACAGAGAGTAATATATAATAAGTATTAAGGATAAGGAATGATATTACTCCTTTATCAAAACGATAAAGGATTTCCAACTAAATAGTTAGCCATAATTACAAATGAAAGGTTTAAATAGTTTAAGTGAAATCTTTTTGACAAACATTTAAAGCTAAGACCGTTAGCAAATATGTGATTTTTAATTAAGTGTTTGTCCGTATTATTGAAATATATATGTTTTCTGAATGCATTTAAATGTTTCATTATTTATCATATTATAAGAGTAGAGTTTAAAATTAAATAGTGAGTAAATCATCATATTCGACAACGACAATTTCTTGATTATAACGACGTTAGTAGGTGACTCACATAGCTGGCTAGCATAAAAAAAGATTCGGCCAAGTATCGTTAATTTGCTCCTAAGAATTGAATAGTATCGTTACTTTGTCATGGATCCCATAATCAGAACCGAAATAACCTCTCACCAAACTACCTTTGAAGTATATTCATTTCAAGAAAAAAGTCATCGAAAATATAAGACTTTTATGGTGTTCTCATGGATGCCATTGTTAAATCTGGACCAAATTACAATGGAGCACATAGGAAGCACCAGCTTTCAATAAAAAAAAATTTCAAAATCTGTTAAGCCCAGTCGGAAGTTCTGAGGTAACAAACATAAAAGAACGATGAATTGAGAACCTCCTCATTTTCTGAAGTCGGCTAAAAATATGAAATAGTGTAGGTACAGAGGCAACAAAACAATCCTCGAAAACATCTCTTATTATTTTCAAATTACAATAAATAGATAAAAGAAATTGGGAAGCATCACGCGTTTTATCACAATAAGAGGGGAATGTGGAGGCTGTCTTCCGCTGCCTGCAATAATCAGGTAGTGATTTAAGTTGCGGAGTTGGCCTCAAATAATTACATAAAATATTGCGTGAACTTTAACAACATGTTAAGCAATAAAGCGTAAAACGACTAAGTGCCTCGTGAAATTAAATGTTCTGATAGTGAATTACGAAGTGCTTATTTTATAACAAATTTATATGAAAGGCTTTGTATTCGAACTGTTTTTAACAATATAATATAACAGTAAGGAATGACTATTTTGATATTTCTTTGTCTTTGCATAAATAGTGAAAATATGTTGTTTTATACCTTTTTCGGGCTTTGCAGACTTGACTTGAACAGATATCCGATGTGCTGACTTATCTTAAGAACTTTATATTAAATATTTATAAGCAGTCGAGTAATTGAGAAAGAGTTCTTTTAAATAGGCTCTTTTATTTTATGTAGCCTTAGTACGTAACTACCGCATCCGTTATACAAATGCATTTGCATTTTCTCCAGGTCTAAAATTTATCAAGAAAATATTTAATTTAAAATAATGGTAACTTCGGAGTTTTCATGTAATCTCTTTTAAAGCTACAGTTATGATAACTGCTATAATGGGGATACTAATCAGGTTATTTTGTTAACTGTCACTTTTGTTCAATTCTTCTTTAATAAGTTTAGCGAGGCTACATTGTTAAGTAACAGTCTGTCGTTAAAATTAAAATTAATGATTTATTTATCAAACAGTATGGTAGGACGATTTTAAATGGATAGCAAGACCGCTGGATGAGAGTGGCGTAAAGTAGAGTTAAGTGGAAGTACTTAGAGACCTTTTTCGAAAGACAAATTACTAGTTAAGTTAATTTAAGTTTTATTTATAAAAAAATAAGTTAGTAGTAAATAATAAAGCCTATTTTGTTTTATTTTATTTTTATTATGTGAGTAGATTTCTGGCACACTATTATTACGTTGACGTTTAATAAATGTCGCAACGTATCAAAAGTACTTTGAATCTAATTTTTTATAATACAATCATTAATTTAACCAAATTAATGTATACAAATTTTAATCTACGTTAACAGACATAGCGTTAAATTTTATTTGTAAAATTCCAAAAGTGCTCGTATAAAGTCATATTTTTTTTAGTATCTATTAA
The DNA here is from genome assembly GCF_905404315.1 of Leptidea sinapis. Taxonomy (NCBI): domain Eukaryota; kingdom Metazoa; phylum Arthropoda; class Insecta; order Lepidoptera; family Pieridae; genus Leptidea; species Leptidea sinapis. Next base: position 28,404,755 of record NC_066312.1, on the reverse strand, counting down.
AAATATTTGAACAAAAATGTTTATTAATATTCTTGAAAATCCTTTTGTTAATCGGTGGGCAAGCAAGCTACTGATAGACAGTTAGCATGAGTTTTGTCTCTACCTTACCACTACTAATTAGATCTTTTATATAATGGTATCATAATATATAAATATCCTTACAACGTTTATGGCACAGCTAATTATTTTCAAGTTTTAATGCATATTGATTATAATCATTATACAAAACAATTTTCTAACAATGTCCTGTTATCTAACACACTAAATGTAAGTTAATTGCGAGTTTAAATGCTAATGATAAAGCTAAATTGTTGCACTAAAAGTATCGGGAATGGAATATTTCCACTGCTCCTATCATATTAAAATCTTTTCAATTGAAAACTCCTTGGTTTTAAAAATCGAATACCATTTATTTATTCAAAAAAAGATTCTCGGTCTTGTCACAAGGTCTTTTCAAACTTGTTTAGTCATTGAGAAAATGGAATTGACTCGAGAAAATTCTAGAGCGATGATTTATTATGACTTTCAAAGTGGTTTAACACAAAAACAGTGTGTTGGCCGGATGATTTCTGCATCTGTTGATGAAGCCCCATCCAAAACCACAATTTATCGCTGGTTTGCCGAATTTCAACGTAGAAGTGTCAAGCTCAGTACAATCCCCGTCAAGGTCGTACAAAAACTGCAGTCACCAAAGAAAACGTGGCTGCTGTGCGTAAGCTGATTGATGAAGATCGACATGTGACATACCGCGAAATTCAAGCAATTTTAGACATTGGCATGAGTCAAATACAATGAATCTTGATACCGCATTTGCTCTGTGAAGAGCAAAAAACGGCTCGCTTTACTTGGTGCGTCAGAACTCTCGAAAGATTCTACGCAGGATCCTCAAAAGCTGTATACAACATCGTATCAGGTGACAAATCCTGGATATACGCGTACGAACCCGAAACAAAAACCAGTCATGAGTTTGGGTGTTCGAAAATGAGTTAAAGCCAACAAAAATTGTTCGTTCACGGAGTGTTGCTTTGTTTGCCACAGGTCGTTTCTGAACTCCGTAAAGAGAACTGCAACCGCCACATCATCCTCCATCACGACAATGCGAGTTCTCACACCGCGCTCAGAACAAAATAGTTTTTAGAGCAAGAAAACATTAGACCATCAATTATTAGACCATCCGCCGTACAGCCCCGACCTAAGCCCTTATGATTTCTATACTTTCCCTAAAATAAAGAATAAATTGCGTGATTAGAGGTTTTCATCACCTGAAGAAGCTGTGGACGCCTACAAAACGGCCATTTTGGAGACCCCAACTTCCGAATGGAATGGTTGCTTCAATGATTGGTTCCCTCGTAATTTCGCGAAGACTACTTCGAAAAGCAATAAATACATTTTAAATAGTAATGTTGTGTCACTTCCTTGATTCCCGAAATTTTCAGTGGCGCCCTCGTATGCAGTGCTACAGTTTTTTTAGTTTTCCCAAGAGACAACAAATTCAGATATTACAAAAAAGAAAAATATTGAGTATAAGCGTCTACTTATGTTTGTTAGCCCAATCAGTCTACTAAATTCTCCTCTCTTCTTCGAATATCATATAAATAGCCCTTTGTTTTCAACAAGTCTTTCATTTTTAATTTGGCATAATTCCAATCAATATAATTTAAATAACAATTATTTAACTGCCTACGATAATTTCCGAGTTCACAATATCGACCGAGATCCAATATCTGAATATGTTATGTTCTAATTTCGTTGAATTCTGAATATTATCGTTGGACATCAAAGATGGTATGAAACCTATCTTTGTTTTCTAAATAAATTGTATAAGCCAGAGAGTAGATTTAAAATTGTACCAACAATAATTATGTTTTAAATATCCTCCAAATTTGAATCCATTAACTGATAGGTACTCGAATAAATACTGATTTAATTTGCATTTGTTGCAATGGATAACTGATATTTTGTATCAATAAGCATTCAACTTCACTCTCAATTTAATTCGTTTAATTTTGTTGAAAACGTTGCAAACAAATTTTCATTACGGAAATATGTAATTACTCGATTGAAGCGTTTCTAATTGATTTGATATAAATGATTTAATTCATTTAAATGCAAACAAAACAGAATCTTAGCACAATTTATAAATGATAATGACATATTTATGTTAAATATATAGAATTTCCGAATCTCTTTTGATTCCGTACCTCTAAGGTATAAAAGACCGGTCAAGTTAATACTTGACACTTATGTGCGAGTGCAAATAGAGGCTAAACACAGGGTATTTTATTTTATATTTCATTTAGATTTATTTATCACTATAAATAGTTTTTTTTATGGAAAAGGAGGACAAACGAGCGTACGGGTCACCTGGTGTTAAGTGATCACCGCCGCCCACATTCTCTTGCAACACCAGACTTTTTTTGAAGGTGTACCTATGTCGTATCATTCCGGTAACACCGCATAAGTAAGCTTATAAATAAAAATGAGGCAATAACAAATAATAAAGCTTATAGAACTAGTACAAAACCCACAAAACTATTTGAGCACTATAAGACTGTGTGATGCAAAATATATAACGCAATTTAACTCATGAAAATTAATTGTAAGACATTCGTGTCCATAAAACTATAATAGCTGACCCGGCAAACTTTGTTTTGCCATATAAAGTATAATTCACGCGATAGTTTTATAAGTAATAAATTATAGCCTGTACATCATTTTGTTCTATTGTCAATAGTTTTTGCAGCGCACGCAAAAATAGGTTTTCGATTTTACACCTTGTGTTACAAAATAGCAATTTTATTACGGATCCCTAATTTTGAAAAAAAAAAAAACATAGCCTTTCTCGATAAATGGACTAACCAACACTGAAAGAATCATTCAAATTGGACCAGTAGTACCAGAGATTAGCGCGTTCAAACAAACAAACAATCACTGCAGCTTTATAATATTAGTATAAATTTTAATTCGCTACCTTAGTTTTTTACTATTTGCCATTATCGTGGCAATGTTAGCATTAAAGAGATACATCACGACATATTTTTCCGCAACTCGATGTCTACCGTGCGCCTATTGGTTAAGGATCCTTTCATCATTTGTTGGATATCCACGTTCAGCAAGAGCAAAGATGTTCGACTCATCGCCCTAAAACATTCACGAATCTGATATGACTGTCCGTCAAACTATGTGCACTGCCCACAGCCACTTCAGTTTCGCATTCATTTGGGGTATGTTGATGACTTTGGTTCTCCTACGGATCTCCTCATATCTGATTCGATCTCACAGGAAAACTCAATCTATACTTCTTTACTTATAATAAATCTGTAGAGATCTTATTTCTGTAGGTACATAGAAAAAAAATGATCAAAACGAGTCAGGGGGATGTAAGAAGGGAAATAGAACAAGTGCCTTTTTATTTAAATTTATTGTTTCTCTGTCTGTTTGTACGGGCTAATCTCTGAAACTATTGGACCGATTTAATTGAAATTTTGCATGATCTTAAATGCCCGGTCAACATCTTAAATACTTTTCATCCCGCAGAATTAAAGAGTTCCCGTGGGAAAGTTAAAGACCTATATTTACTTATATAGCGTAATACATAACAACTTATACACATAATTTCAAAATTTTGGCATTTTGCTACTTTTCATCGGGGAATATTAAAGGGTTCCCGTGGGATATTTAAAAAACTAAAGTAACTTATAAACAAACGCTCTTGTGATTCCTCTGGTGTTGCAAGAGAATGTGGGTGGCGGTGATCACTTAACACCAGGTGACCCGTACGCTCGTTTGTCTTCCTATTCCAAATAAAAATAAAAACAATAAATTTTGATCCGATATTCATCATCAGTTGCTTAACTCTTCACGGAAGGCTTATAAAGGCATAATATGTAGATAAAAATGTTTACTTATCCTTAAGAGATTCATAAAAATATTCTTCTAAAGAATTATAGTTCTTCAAAAATCCTAAAGAACATTCGGCGATGGTATATCTCTACATGTTTATTTATGTCTCAAAGTAACAATTTTTTTCATTAAATTTTAATTAGGATTTGCGTTACTTGCGACAATATAGACACTACTTTTTGGTATTAATTTATCCTTTTCCAAATAAATATAACAGTATTCTTGGGCATTAATCGTACCATATAACTTTTTTCGCCGTAAAGACCGAGCTGCGTATTTCTTATATCACACCACACATGTGTGCCGCGTTCGCGTGTTCCACAGTGAGGGTATCAATAAAAAACCCGACTGGACAGCTCGTAGAGGTTCTATGGGTGATTAATATTCTGTTTATTTAATGAAGAACTCAAACAGAATTAGTACGGGTTTTATGGGTCGTGTTCGTGATTTTTAAACCTTAAACTGTGACAATAAATTGTAGATTACGAATTGAGAATGTATTGCGAAAATATTACTTATAATGATTACAGGAATAATGAATAAAGCTATTTTTATTGAGATCTACTGGGACATCTTTTTCCCTTTTTGTATACCAACGACGCTCTCATGCAAATCGTATATAGTTTACAAAACAATATTAGGACAGTGGATTATAGAAAGTAGTTGTTCTACTTAGACAGCACAAATAATCAGTTTGAGGTTATTTTTTATGCATAAAGTTTGCTAATACTGTTTATTCTATAGTTTTCAGATTTTTAGACTTATTTTAATTTTGATCACAATTTAAAGTATTAAATAATAGTTCAATATATAATTTTAATTTTTTATTAAATATCCTATGAATTTTGACATTGTTAGTTAAGTTATACAAAATACTTTAACGTTATAAAATGCAAGGTACGATAAAAATATTTTAAATTTAAATTCGACCATCAATTTCGGAGTTTCCCTGCGAGCAAAATGTGTATGACAGGCCAAAATGCTGTCAGTTACTCCTTTTGCTGCTGGGTAAAATAAAACTGGATATGCTTTTTGAGTAATATAATAACAGCAGTAATATAGTAATCACAGTTGCTTATTTTGCAAGTAACAATTACAAAAATTGTAATTTAAAAGACTATCAAGATAATATTGAAATAAAATCTTTAAACATAAAATAACATATTTCACCATTACGTTTCACAGCTTAACTTGTGCCAGTTAAACGTGAGAGATTGATGGTCGATTTTAAATTTAAAAGCTTTTTATCGTACCATGCATTTTATAACTTTAGCTTAAAGTATTTTGTATAACTTTACTAACGGTTACTTACTTAATAATGTAAAATTTCATATTATATTTAATAAAACATTAAGATTATATATTAAACTATTATTTAATACTTTAAATTGAGATCAAAACTAAAATAAGTCTAAAAATCTGAAAACTATAGAAAAAACAGTATAAGTAAACATTATTCATAAAAAATAACCTTAAACTGATTATTTGTGCTGTCTGAGTAGGACAACTACTTTCTATAAGCCACTGTCAAAATTATAGTTTGTAACAATATACCATTTGCATGATAGCGTTGTTAATTAACAAAAAAAGGATAATTATGTACCATTAGATCTCAATAAAAATTATTTATATTTTCTGTATTCATTATAAGTAATATTTTTGCATTACATTCTCAATTCGTAATTACGATTTATTGTCACGGTTTAAGGTTTTAAAATTACGAACACGACCCATAAATCCGTACTAATTCTGCTTGAGTTCTTCATTAAATAAACAAAACTTTAATAACCTAAAGAACCTCTACGATCGATCCGGTCGCGGCGGATGGAAGATTATTCCTCTGGTTTTTTGAAAGTAGAATTTTTTTATTGAACCCCTCACTGTAGAACACGCGAACGCGGCACAGATTATGTGAATGTTGATGTTAGAAATACGTAGCTCTGTCTGTCTGGTGAAAATAGTTATATTGTACATTTACTGACCAGTTAAACAACTGATGATCAATTTAGGAGGACTGTGTGGATATTCAGACAGACTGCAGAAGGGGCCTTGATTTTAAATTATGTTAAAAAGTTTAAACAAAATTATGTTAAAAAGTTTAAACAATATTATTGACATAATGATGGGCTTAATTCAAATTGATTATAATTTTAATACTGAATTTTTATGATACATAGAAATCCCTCGACTCATGTATTTCAAAGTAAATTCTTCGTATTTAGTCCTCGCTCTTGCAGTAAAGTATAAAAGAAGAAAGATATTAAGGGATTTGTGGTAATTCAGGGAAATGCTTGCACGTCGTTTTATTTGAGTTGAAAGTTTTTTGTAGTTTACTGCTGAAATTCTGTATGTTCCCATCATAGACAAAAGGGTAATTACGTAATTTCACCGATTCAAAACCATCCTCATTTTGTACTTAATCATTGCATCCAGTGCAGTGAATGGTAATTGCTTTTAAGTATTGTGCAACGCTGAAGAAGCGTATTTTTAAGCGAATATTTTCATAAAAAGTGTATTCAATCTAATATAATATAGATAATATTTTTAATATCAAACTTATGACGCTGTTACTCGTTATGAACCACCAAGATTCTCCAATGTGTTAATTAAAATTTATCTAAGATATTAATACTGAATTCGAATTCGGAATCATCAAATCTGAATAAAGTAATAAAACAATTCAAGCCTGAAAAATAATTCTCAAATATCAAAACGACTTCATAATTGTAATTTCACGCAATATAATTGTCAGTTACCGTTTTAATCATTCAAGAGAAATCTGTTATCTTTTAGCATTGTAGAACGAATGATGAAATATTGGCTTGTACCAACATTATTACTAAACTGTGCATATTTTATTGATGGTTATAGTGAACGACCTGTTACTTACAATTTAAAGGATGGGGAAAAAATATTCAGGGAGTTTTTAAAGAAATATGGAAAGTCATATAAAGATTTGGAATACTATGAAAGATTTAGTTATTTTATGCAGACCTTGCGAAAAATTAATGAGATTAATTCAATGTATGGAAAACAGAAGGTTCAGTTAAACAAACACGCTGATATGTCAGATAGTGAGAGACATAAGACAGTAGAACATACCACGAAGGTAGATGAGGAACTGAAGAAAGTTCTGAGAATAGCTGATGATAGGAACCCAAACGTAGATTCACTGTTTCAATTATTTTAATTGTAATTGATATCAAGCAATTAGCAGAGTGTTAAAACTTGTATCTTTAATTAAGTAGATAAGTATCTTAAGTAATATATTTCTTCTCGATAAGCCTGTTTTTAATGGTTTTTAAGACCTCATTTTTCAATTATCTATACTACATATATATTAATAATATTGGAGTGTCTGTTTGTAATATTGAAATAACCGTCTTTTACTATATGTATATGAATGTATACACGGCACACCAAATAAACATTTTTTAAAATTTTTGTGTGTCTGTCTGTCTATTTGTTGCGGTTAATCTCTGAAATGGCTCGACCGATTTTGATGGGACTTATTATATATTATATATATATTATTATTGGCAGATAGCTGATGTAATACGGAGTAACTTAGGCTACGTATATTTTAGAAATATTTTTCTTATTGAACTTAACGTTACTTCGTGAAGGGTTGAGCTAATGAGAATAAGTAGCTAGAAACTCATTGCCACTCTTTTAAATCAAGATTTACATTTTCATTGTTTTACTAATCATTTCAATTACAATATATGCAAAGTGACGCAACAAAAATATTCAAATGTCAAAAACTGAAAGGCTTACACGAGTAAGTCAAAAAAGAAAAAAAAAGTAAATTAATACTTATAAACACAATAGTCACATCAATCCACACATACCGTAAATAAATAGGGGCATTATGTGAACATTTCATAAAATAAAATATATAATAACTTTAAGGTAACAAAATAAAGGGAATAATAAAAAAAAACATCAAACAGACAAGATCATCCAGCCACCACGAGTAGCGCCCGTTCACAAGCATGACGCATGGACTAGTCATCGCCTCCCTCGACCATATTTTAGGGAAGGGAACGACCCACCCCACGTTGCCACCACAAGCAGAGGCATTTAAGCGAGTATGACGATGCCTGTCACGAGAAATCTATTGAAAAACAAAACAATGTTCATCACTTAAACATGTCACTAACTATTATAATCAATTAAAACATTGAAAGACAAGGACACTTCCGTCTAATCATTAGACTCTAATGATACGAAACTGAACAATTCAAAGAATCTAGATATTTTTTTTTCTTTAAACTTCTTTCCGACGACGAGCAACTAAAACTTTTGTGCTTGGATTGTTATTTGCGGTTAAATTAAATGTTTTCTCAAACAAAAAAAAAATAAGAAGATATTTAAATAAAAGGAAGGTTTTTTTTTTCAAGATTTCATTTAAATTTTATGATGAAATAATACAATTAAGAGTTTACACGAACACTCGATTGTTGGATGGAAAATGATTTATCAGTGTAATTGCTCCCACACCTACATTATTATAAAATATGGAATACACAACTTAAATTTTACTTAAGTTTTCAAAGAAAAGTTTTTTCATTGTTTCAATTTTGATTATAAATTCCTATAGGGAGATATTACCTTCACGTATTAACGAGTTAGTACAAGTTCATATTATTTATTACACCGTATTAAAGGACAGATTAATTGTATACGCCGTTTGACACTGAGAGATATGTGTTGCGGCCCGGGATCATCAATACTGATTGCAGCTATAAATCTTTCATAATTCGAGATTAGTATGAGTTTCATATCAGAAATTTTATTACAACAAGCATTAAAGATTCTTAAATTATTTTATTTATTGTTATCGAAATTGGTATTTTATTACAGTTTATCATTGTTATTTTTTAAAATAGAGTTCGCTTCTATTGTTACTTCTAAGACAGTTAACTCAGGTGGCCTCTTGTCATTTAATAATCGGGCAAAAGCTGGCATTTATAGAAGTTGACAACGGCTTTATGAACTATACAGTGAGAAATTATCACTAGTTTTTAATAGCTGTATTGACCAAGGCGTGTCTCCTAACCTTCTGAAATATAGTAAAATTACACCAATTTTTAAATCAGGACTCACTTCTGACCCGGATAACTATCGCCCTGTTTCAGTCTTGCCGATCTATAGTAATATTTTTGAAAAAATTATTTAAAGCCAATTGCTTACTCACTTTAACACTTATTAGTTAATTCATATAAAACAATTTGGCTTTAGTAGGGGATTTTCATTGTCAGATACAGGTGTTGAACTAATCAAGAATATTTTTGATGCCTGGGAGGAATTGCAGAATGCACTTGGTATATTCTGTGATTCATTTACGGCTTTTGATTGTGTTCATGCAATGCTCGATCTTCCGATTTCATATCTATACAATAGAAGAAGACGGGAGTGGTAGGAGATCGCCTGTGACTCCTCTCAGTATGGGGGTAACACAAGGGTCTAATATTGGACCATTCCTCTTCCTTATCTATATAAATGATCTTACAGAAAAAAACTTTAGGGTTGTATTGTTGGAGGATGACACTTCACTGATATTCAAAGTGAAAATAAATTGTATGACAAAGTACACGATATTATATCTAATAACGCGTACTAGTTTAGCGCTAATAACCTAATGTTCAATAGTAAGAAAACGAAATATATAAAATTTACCAATTTTACAAATGTCAAAAATATAGATGCATGTGTTTTGTTAAACGTAATAAATTCAAAAATAAACTAACAACTTGCCTGTCGCTTCTCAATATATTCTTGATAACGCTATGTATGAACATAGGCCCATAAGTGAATTTGCTAGAAACTGTCATAGTCATAATGTTATGCCTACTACTCAGCTTAGTCGAGTTAGTAAGTCTTTTGTGGGGTGTGTATGTATGTAGTGTAGTATGTCTTAATAACAAGATCCCAGAAAAGTTTCAAAACAAAGGTATTACGAAATTTAAAAGAATTGTTTAAAAACATTTGTGTGGTAAAGGTTACTATAACATAAATGACTTTCTTAATGATTAATCTTCATTTATTGGGAAAGGAAAAATCTTTTTAAAAAAGAAAAATTACCGCCTTCAGGCTATTAAATATTATGTTTAATTGTACGATATCTCTTTGTAAATATATATTAATGACAAAAAGGAGCCCACTGAGTTTGTTGCGGTCGATCTTCTCAGTTCTGAGGCATACATTATGGAATGGATGGTTTTTTTTAACTGTCAATAAGTGATAACACATCCTATTTTGAATAAAAATATTCGAATTTGAATTTAATAAACTTAAAAATGGGGATGTATCAAGTCATGTGTATATTTTATGTGTGTTTTTAACCAAAAAATCTTAGCTTCAGTAATTCAAATTTAAGGAGCGCAATGTCATATAATATGTGGCACAAAGTCACCAAAAGAGATTGAGCGTCAGAATAATGAGGTTCTGAGGTAGAGTTAGGTATCCTTGAAACTTTAATAACTACTCTCGCTCTTAATATTCTAAGACGGAGTGGGCCCATTAATAAAGCCTCCATTAGTCAACCATGACATATCGTGTTTTCAAATCTATTTATTTTAAAGTGATAGTAGTAATAATATTGCAGCCAATAAATGACGAGAACGTCGTTACAGCCAATTTTTAAATGGATATCCTTTCATTCTAGAACAATGTGACGATATTATTAGAATCATAGTTATTGTTTTAAAAAATTCCGTTCTTCGATTTCATTTTCTGCTGTTGCTTTTTTTTATATAAGAGAGAGCAAATGGGCAAGTGGCTGGGGAGAGATGAGGCAGCCGCCCATGGACATCAACATCAGGTATCAAGATATGCGTTGCAGGCCTTTCGATTGTATACCATGTCTGTGTGAAAACTAGCCTGGTTAAAAGTTATTTTTATGCCTCAGTTTTATTAGTCCAGTGAGTGAACCACATCCAGTATGAGTTTGGCCAACTTCAGGGGGTATAGGAGTATTTAGGTTTCGTCACGCTGATTTCTTTCTTCGTAAAAAATATAATTAGCATACCTATGAATTTCAAAATAGAAAACACATTACTAAATGGTGAGGATCGAACGCCTTAACTCAATCGCACATAAACCTGCGGCAGACTTATATTGTGTTAAATAATTAGAAAATTCTACGTATTGTATGGGAATAAGTGACGAGAAAAACAAGACAAGTAAATGATACGCCCTGACCATTACAATGTAGTTTTGATCAAGTTTCTTAAACAATTTAAAATTTGGCATCGCAATTGCGCACGTCACTTTGAGACAAAACGAAACGCAATACTAATGGAAGGACGTTATTGTATGACAGAAGAAAAACGCTGCTCTGGTACTCATGGAGTTCTCATCATTCCTTCATTCAATTCATTAATTTATTTATATTTTATTGAATTATTTATTTATTTATTTTATTATTATATTTTATATATTTTCATCTTTTCATGCTTATCACGTCAAAAAGCCTACGACTTAAAAAATTATAAGCAGCTTAGAAAAAAAAATATAACCATTATAATTCGTATTAAACCTTACAATCTAATGCAAATCATTTAAATAATTCGAATATAGTAAAACAATATATAACAACGAAACGAAATCACTCATTCATGATTGAACTAAATCAATGATTATTCCGAAAGTGTGTTTTTTTTTGTTTACATTCAATTGAATATGAGAAACAAAAATACCAAAATTTTTTCAATGAATTCCTCGAAGTGTATATCTTAAAATGGGAATGAGTTTACATAAAATATTGCATATATCCTTTCGAGAATACTACATAGAGACACCGAAGAATTTCTGGCACGTCCGTTTTAAGTTAATTAACTGTTACTGTTAACCTCAGCAACTGAATTCCGAGCATTACACAAGATAGGCAGTGGTAATTAGTTCAATTTAGATTTATTCTAAACTATCTTTAAGACAGTAAACATTTTTTTTTGCTACTCTTGATTGTATGCTTAGAAGTATTTTTGAGTGACTCTATTTAAGGCTAAACAACGCTTTAAAATTATTGTGAATCCAATCGTATTTATATTTAAGAAAATATATGTGGATAGCACGGTTGAACAATACAAACGATTCCGCCTTCTTTTTTAGCTTTGCTCGTAGTCACTGTCGTAACCAGCTACCATTTCATCACTTGGGTCGGTTTGAATAAACAACATACCAGCCACTCAGACGCAGTGCTCGATATAACAATGGTCATCTATCCAAACCTGTCAACCAAGGACTTCTGAATATTCACTTCAACTTTTTTATTTTCATGTTGCAACTTTTATACAAGATAAAAGTAGACCAACCTTAAAGTTAAATAAAAAATACTATGAATATTGCATACAAATGGATGTGTACACAATTACATTGCCAAACAATTTTCAAATAACTTATCTGTTAATTAAGACCAATGAAATTCTGCCACACATGAGTCGAATTATATGAATAAGGCAAACAGGTTAACTAAGTTTACCGTCGGTAAATTAACTTACTTCAATTATTAATATACATCATTATGTATATCTTACTATATATTTGAAACAATATAGCTCATATAATATTTTGTACGGTAATTATTGTGGGGCATCTTATGATTTATTTTGAGTGTTTTAATTCTATTTCGAGACCTTCTGAGCGGTTCTCGTTAGTCAAAGTAACTTAGTTAAATTCGAGAAAGCCTTTAAAAATCTCATCATTCTTTTTGAGAGGACCTTTTATAATGTACAGCTGAGCAATCATTATTCTGTGCGTGGATTTGTAGGAAACAGACAAAGTAAAATCGAATAAATTGTATGACTGAATAACTATTTATGAGTAAATTCTTTCAAGATGAAGTATCTATAGATTGACATCAAAACGAACTTTAGTATAAGTTGTATCAGCGTGCGTTTTATCATTTATCAAAGATAAAATGTTGCAGATAATATAAAGTCTTCCCGTTAGATAGTAATCTACCTTGAGCACAGTAATATGTGTGTGAGCTGCGGTCAGCCACATCAGATCACTTGTATTGCTGATGTGGAAACGACGTCGCTTGCTTTAAAATCTACATTATAATACACGTCCCATATTATTATAATATTTAGTTTGTAGTTTGTATATTACACTTAATGCACGGATTACTTGAGTTAATTTAATTAAATAGAAAGCTTTGTGTAATCAACTCTCTCTTAAAATATTTACTAAAGACAATTGAACAACATATACTACTAATACTAGTGGCTCAGCTCAACGTTTATTTTTCTTTTTGAGGGACCCATAAAGTATAAAATATTTTCCTTTTCAATTTCTGGGGAATTTAACCAAGTTGCTAAATGTAGGAAAGCGTGTCGGAGGCCAATAATAACTTTAAATTGGTATCAAACATGTATAATATTACATTATGAAGGAGGGGAAAGAAAAAAGTTGGAATAAACAATTAGATATCAAAATATTATCAGTGTTAAAGGACTTGGAAAATACTTGACCAACAAAATATAATTTATACTAAAGTTGCTATGTGTGTTAATTTGAGTGACTTTGACTGTTTTGTTTTAATAGCCATTTCATAAAACCACAGTCATTACTATGCAATGCATTAGATTTCTGCTCATCAATAAAATACAACTGTAATCTATTTGATTAGAGCAAAAAAGTTTCATTTTCGTCGGGGAAATTTAATTCAACCGCAAATAAAACCCAGATTTAAACTATTAGTCGTCGGAAAGAGGTCAGAAGGGAGGGGGAAATTACTAGATTCCATGAATTATAGAATAGCGTCTTTATTCACGTAACAGTATTACTATCCTTCTTAGTTCAAGTGACTTATTGTGAATTATTTCAAAGATAAATTCTGAAACGAAGAATACCTTTATTAAATCTGTATGTTTAAAAGTTTTTTAGCCTATTCTATTAATAATCTGGACATAAAACGATAAGATAAGAGAAGCAAGAAAAAAGATACTTTGAAAGAGGTTAAGGTTTAATGAAACATTCCCATTATCCTATGAATTGAGAAAAGACATAAATGCATAAAAGGCATTTATTTTCTCAAAATTGATTCCTTCAGAATTCTTTTTGATGGTCATTTTTAATATACTGCGCTGTGAGAGAGAAGAAGCGGCGCTAGAAACTCTCCTAGCATTCTTTTTTTTTGCGCTCTTTTCAATATAAATATACAATATTGTACAGTCATTTATAACGCTATAATATAATCATAATCTAGTCCCAGGCTGTCATTTAGATATTCAGCTGTGGAGTAATAGGATTTTATTATAAAACGACAGAGCCATTTTTTTATAAGACTTATAAATTTATTTATGGATAATGCCTGAACAGTGAAATAAAGTAAAGTCCCACTTTATTATGAAATGTATCTTATGATTTATGAAGCATACTAGAATTAGTTAGAAGCAATCCCTTATTTCTAGTGTTATAATAATGAAAATCAATATTAAGAGCAAAAAGGTGACGATTTTTGTGAACGTATATTAAATTTTCATAAATATACTGACAATGAACAGTCATAATATTTATTTCTTTAAATTTTTACCAGACAAGAGACCTGGCAGATACAGTGAAAGGTAAAATCTCGAGATATTCGCGACAATTTAGTTCAAACACACATATTTTTGTTAAGGTGACACAAACTATCAAGAGATGCCTTTGACTTAGTGAAGTGTTCATAGTGTAGTAGCCCTGCCAACTTACACGCGATAGTTTAAAATACACAAGAATTTCTTCTGAACAGCCTCCAGTTGTGTGAAATATATAACATATTGGGGATTCCAGTTTAGACAGGCGTATTTAAAAAAAACAAGCATAAGTTATAGTTAAGTTATTGATTTAAACAAAATATCCCAACTTTCTGAGTTTTCTTGCGTATAAATTCCGCTCAGATTTGACTGAAGAGACTTTTGAGTTTCATGCCAGAGTTTATCGAGTCAACATCCCCTGAGGATGCCTCGTGTAGAGTCAAAGCACGTGTGGAATTGAAATAGACAAATCTAAGCGTAATTTACACTCGAGAAAATTCACATTTGGAAAATTATGGATTTCCGCAAAATCAAGCCTAATTCAATCAATTTTCTTAAACCAAACTAGATAATTTTCTGCAAACAATATTAAATTCTCAACAAGATAACAAAACACCACATTATACAAGACTAGGCAATAAATATCTTGCTATCAAATTTGTTCCTGCAACGTGGAAAAACCAATTTCATACATTTTAAGTGTGTGGTTATGAATATGATATGAGTTTTGATGTCAAGAGGTTCCATCAGATATCGCGTATGATTTATTTCTAAAATATCGACATGGATGAGTCACGGCTTATAACGAGCTGAGTTTGCAATTCATTGAAAACTGTCAAATAACGAAAGTCATATGTTAAAGTAATGAATTACGTACTTTAGGCATTTCTTCTGGGGCTTCATTTTTTATAAACAAAAAATAGGGCGATAAAATCGTACCGATGTTGCGCATTTTGCGAAATTGCTTCGCACATATCTACGGAAATATAAATACCAACCTATTCTTTCACGTAACTCTTCACTACATAAGGACGCGTTCTTTATGGCTTTAAGACTATAATTTCCCAATGGGTCTTACTTTCAAATGTTCATGCAATCAAGTTTGCATCAGCTTTATGGCTCACGTAAACAAACCCGACATTTAGAAATGTACTTCATTTGAAACACAGAGTATTATTATTGCTATAAAGTTATTTTGTTTTAACATCGCTATTCTAAACAGCCTTTCTTCTTTGTTAACTGAGTTCAGATTATCTCAAACACTCCTAATACACTACTCACTTACCAGTAGGAGGCTCCTTTGCACAGGATGCTGGCTAGATTATGGGTACTACAACGGCGCCTATATCTGCCGTGAAGTAGTTATGTGTGAACATTACAGTGTTTTGGCCGGAAGGGAGCCATAGCTAGTGAAATTACTGGGCAAATGAGACTTAACATCTTACGTCTCAAGGTGACGAGCGCAATGGAGTACCGCTGAGAAATTTTGAGTTTTTCAAGAATCAACAGCTGAACGTCCTGCTCGTCTCGCCCCTTATATTCATAAAATAAAACTCTTATCAAATTGTTATGAAATAAAATTTTAAGCTTTTTCGCATCTCAACCTCGTAGCAGTCAGTTGGCGCAAAGAGGATTTAAATACTACTTAATAAGAGGCGGAACTGCCTAAATAAAAATTTATTATGAAGCGTGCCGTGATTTGACATAAGTTTAAAATAATAGTAAAAACAGTATAACGATTGGAGATGAAGTATAATCCGGCGTAGTTTGAACGCGAACAGTTGCTTAAAACGTAGGCTTTCAGCAATTTCCGTTTTTTACAACATAGCCGTCATCTGTCTATATATTGCATGCTGCACGTTGCATACCATCGACTTAATCGCTTTTTTTCTTAGAGAGTTTCGCTAGGCCGAGTTGGCGCAATTTTGTCTCATAACGTCGCATGTCAAGTCAGAACGTGTAATCAGATTCGATTTAATCTTTGTTTATTTATTTCCGGTTAACGTTGACGTATATTGCAGCACCCCAAAGTAGCATTATTTGTATACTTACTAAAGGAACGCTAACACCTTATTATTATAAAGTTATAATGCTATATAATATATATGTTTAATTTTTTAAAGTATAGGTACCTACGTGTATCTATGTTTTAAATCGATATTTTTTTATTATTTAAATATGTAGTTACAATACAATCGTTAGTCATTTTTAAACAAAGTTTTACACAACAATTAATTATTTTGCGCTGGTTGGTATCTTTATTTATTTTATTAATTTATTTCAGAAACAAACGGTTGAACAAAACTATTTGACAAATCATAATTAACTTACTTACTAAACACGCTACATCCTTGAACACGTACTGAATAACGATCGAACGAAAGGATAACAAAATGTTTTAATTATTAATAATAGAGGTTAAAGTATCTAATTGCTGTTTAATTGTAATAGCTACTTCAAATTGACACAGAACCTTCATGGTTTGCGATTTTTAGGTCAAACTTTTTTCACGTATTACCTATGTAGTTCACTTTTAAAAACAACATTCGATTATAGACCTACAGCTGTTTTTTTAGTCAGCTTAAACAAGAAATATGGATATTTCGAACATTTGAGTGATTTTTGAATACGAGTTCGGATGCGGAACTAACGCGGCTAAAACAGTTACAACATCAATGTTGTGTTTGGAGAGGGGACTGCCAATGAACGCAACGTGCAATTTTGTTTCAACGCTTTCGTGATGGAAACTTTGATTTGAAGAACGAATGAACGTGGAAGACCGCCAGGACCACAGGAATAACAGTGAATTGATAGAGATGGTGAAAGCCGATTCCAGCAGCTTAGAATTCTTCCAGGAATTGTTGGCATGGTTTAACGTTACCTTACTAACAATATTGACTCATTTGCGTCAAATCAATATATAAAATTAATATGAAAAATGGGTGCTTCTTTCTGCAGAACAGTCATGTAGACTTGACTGTTCTGCAGAAAGAAACGCATGTTGAAACTTGTGTTGCCTTGTTGAATTAAATAATAATGGATCGAACTGTGACATGCGATGAAAAGTGGATTTTTCACGAGAACCTTAAGCGAAAAATGCAATGTCTGACCACAAGTCAAACGTCGCAACAGTGTAAAGCAAAGCTTACCAATAAAAAGGTAATGTTAACAGTTTGGTGTGGTCACAGCATGACGCTCTTCACTATAGTTTTCTCCAATCGGATCAAGCCATAACGGCAGATGTCTACTGTGCCAAACTCCGAAAAACGATAGCAATACTATGAGTATAGTCGCGACTCATGAATCGATCTTCACCATTATTGCTCCATGATAACGCGAGACCTCATACAGCACGAGAAACCGTTTTAACTCTACAGGAACTGCATTTAGAAATTATTCGTCATCGCCAGACCTTGCTCCAACTGACAGCCGTTTTTTTCGTGATTCGGAAAATTTTCTACATCGGCAGTACAAAAAATGCTTTCACATAGGTTGTTGAATCTAGATCACCACAGCTCTATCGCAAGGGTGTTAATGACCTTCCTATTAAATGGCAGCAATATTAACAGATAATAATAATAATTGTTTTGATTAAATAAATATCTTAAATAAAAAAAAAATACTTTTTCAGTACAAATCGGCAATTTATTACTTTAACCGCTAATATTTCAACATTTTATTCAAATTTTTAGACCCCATACTAAAAATATTCTCATACATTTTACGAAAAAAAATTATATAGCCCAGATATTAAAATTTGATTTTTTTATATTTTGGTAAGAAAAAGCATTTAAGATTTGACTGTAAGTTTTTTTCAAAGATTCACAATATTTCAAGCTTACTGAAACAAATAATTGTATTCTCTGCTCTAAAATAAAGCAATTTTTGGAAATTATTAATAACAAATTCTATCAAAATTATAGCCGTGTCTTTGTTCGGTTCTAATGTCGAAAGTAAGTCCGTCGTCTCGTCAAATTCTTTATAAGAACGTGTGAACTTTATATTTTTAAGGGGAACATAGCCCATGTTCCCCTTAAAAATATATATGCTTCTAAGAAACATGTTACGAGTATTAATGTCCATTACAATGATGACAATGACGATGACATCCTATTATGTGACTATTAAATAATAAAACATTTAAATATTAAATATTTTATTGTACTATTTCAATTATATCATTTATTTTACGGGTTATATCAGGGGGCGTAAAAGAGATTATAGAGAGATATAAGACATTATAAAGAAACATATATATTATTATGATTACATAAAACTGTAATTGGTAAATTTTTTATACAAGAACATTTTAGCCAAAGTTTGATATTGTCCAGGTTATCGAAGGAATGACTACGAGAACTCATTTGCAGAAAATATCTGCACTGAAACGACAATAAAGGAAATTGGCAATGCTATTCAAAATCTAAATTCTACTTTTATGAAGTGGGTTTATCTCGGTATTGTTACATCGTAGGTTATGGTAATAAGACTTTTATGCTATAGATTGAGCACATGAATAAAAATATGGAATAATTTTTAATGCAGTGTAACACTTATCAATTTTGTAACCATAACACTAAGAATGTTATGAAATGTTTACTCTAAAAGTGATTAACTGAAATCAAGAGCTCAAATATTATTCTGAAAACTACACTTAGAATAGAATTCCGCCGTTTAGTCCTATATAAATTCATGTATTTCATGTATCATTCATTCCCTTAAGGTCAGGGCGTGAAGTTCACCATATTGGAAGACGTGAGTCTTAAATATTTGGTCAAGTTTTTCTATTTTTCTCGTTCATACCCGCATAGTTGCTAGCTATTGTTGCTTCATAAGCACATTGAGGAATTTGCTAGAAACTGTAACAATCATAATAGTTACACGAGGAACAACCATAAACTTGTTATGCCTACTACTATACTCGGCTAAGTCGAGTTAGTAAGTCTTTTGTGGGGCGATGTATATGTGCCTTTACAACAAGATCTCAGAAAATGTTCAAAACAAAAGTATTACGATATTCGAAAGAATTGTTAAAAGAACGTTTGTGTGGAAAAGGTTACTATACCAAAGATGAGTTTCTTAAGGATTCCACAGATTGGGAGTGGAGCGACCGCCCTCAGGCTATAAAATAATAAGTTAAATTGTACAATATTACTTTGTAAACATATTTTTTGATAAAAAAAAGCCCGCTGAGTTTGTTGCGCCCATTCTTCACAGGTCTGAGGCATTCTTTTTGGAATAGGTGGTAGTTTTTTACTTTCAATAAATAATATCACAACCATATTTTAGCAAGACCTTTTCTTTGATATCCGCAAACTAAAGTGTGTAAAAAGATCTCCGTTTGACTTTGTACCTACTCTTAAAGTATTTAAATGAAATTATCCATTTTTTCGATAGTAATTATTTCAAAGTGCAAGGTAATGCATAGGACGTGGCTGAGGATCTATTTTTCATTGACTTTAGAACCGTAAAAAATATAGTTTTAACATTTTATGCCATATCTCAAAAGCATATTTTTTATTTGAAGAAAATGTGAGGACTATAATAAACATTTATAAATGAGATGTCCTTCATACTGTTAGCAAGTCAGAAAGTTTCGTTCACTCCATTTGGTTCCTGACAACTTTAACTACTAAATAACCCGTGACTCCATCGTAGAGGTAATCCAGACAGGCAATCTCCGGTGCCATCAATCAAACAGAGAGAGAGAACGCGTACTCTTTGTAAGAGTGACAAAGAAAGAAACATTTAAAGTAATGTTATATTACATACAATAAGCTTCACACAACTGCAAAACTCAATTTCATCTTGGCCAAGGCGAAACTATAATATTACAGACTAATATTTTTATTATATGACAATAATTTATTTGACTGCTTGTCATTTGACATTTTTCTTTTGCTCATTTTACATTTGACAGCTGATTTACTCGCATTTGGCTAAAATTAAAACAAAGTTCTTCTCTTCCATAAAAAAAAAGTTTTAGTATAAAAAATTAAAGAAGACGTAAGAATAATCTAAGACATGCAGCGCATGGAAGAAATTTTCGAAGAAAGTCAAATAAAAGGTGAATAAATTAATTAATCAACCATAAATTCCCAAGCCGACACTTTAAACAGGTCGAGTCCAGAGAACTCACGATAATAAACACTACGTCATTGATTCACTCTTGTACAGTTTTTGAACTCTTTGTTTGGGTATTATTTTTATTCTTGAACGTCAATTGACTTGAAGGATATGTAAAGTTTGGACTTAAATACAAATATTTGGATGAGTCGCTAGTGTGGATGTACGTCGAGTACATCTTATAATGTTAACATCAATTTACTGCAACTCAGGACATTTTAAACATCGAAATATACTGTTTTCATTGATATTAATCAAAATAAATTATTTAACATAGCCTGCCGGATTCATGATTTTTTTTTTATTTTTTTTTTTCTTTTGGCGCTGTTGAAGAAAAATTATGGGAGTGAATTATTAAGATGCGCGTGCCGTCAGTTGCGTCACCATAAATTGATAACTTTACTAATAGTATTGTTTGAAGTTATATTTACCAGTCACATTCTTGAAACATAACAACTAACGGCAATATTTACAGTGACGATTCGTGTATAAAGCTTAAGCCTAATTGAATAATGTTTATTTGAATTTATTCTGCGACCACCCATCCACAAGTAATTTATCATATAATTAATATTATATAGAAACTATGTAGTCATTTATGTTTTACTGATATAATATATAACTTGGTAAGTACGTACATATCTAGAACACACATTTTGTTTTAAATTTTATTTTATGGTTTATAATAACATTACTATGTTTACATATTTTTAACTATACGAATATGTTGATGGAACAGTGGGAGGCTCCTTGGCACAGGATGCGGGCTAGATTATGGGTACCACGACGGCGCCTATTTCTGCCTTGAAGCAGTAATGTATGTATGTAAGCATTACTGTGTTTCGGTCTGAAGGGCGCCGTAGCTAGTGAAATTACTGGGCAAATGAGACTAAACATCTTATGTCTCAAGGTGAAGTGCGCAGTTGTGCCATTCATAAACTTTGGAATTTTTCAAGAATACTGGCAACTTTTCAAGAATCGGCACTGCATTTATAAGCTGAACATCCTGCTCGTGTTTTCCCTTATTTTCATAAAAAAATGAACAGATTTATTATTTATTAACGTGAGTGAGTGAACACAGTAGTAGTAAGACAACACTTAATTAATTGTTTCAAACGTTTACTTGACTGATTGATAAGCTGCTAATAAAGTTGTTGCTAGTTTTACTTAGGGCTACATTTTTCATCGAATCAAATTTTGCATTGAACTTTGTAGTGTCTCAATCAATAACAAAATCAATCAATGGAAGTCTGAGTTATCAAGATACTAATGTTAAATTAATAAAATAGGGCAGAAGTATTATTTTTTTGAATTATACTTTGATAATCGAAATTTGTATAGAATATTACGTTACATTTAAAAGAAAAAAAAGTGGAAAAAATTCGATAAGATTAAAGTACTACTTTAATTATGCATAGTATAAGTCTATACTATTTCAGTAATCATCAAACAAAGTAATTATTTCTCTTTAAATGGGTTTCACCACGTTTCCATAATGTAAAGTTATGTATTTTTTACCACAAATATTAGAAACCATCAAATTATTCAATTATCTGCAAAATTAAGAAGATATTATCGAAAAGATTTTGTAGCTATTGCGAAATACGAGTATATATGAACAAACATCATGTTGTTATAATATTAAATCAAAAACAATATCGCGGAAGAGAAGACGGTTAAGATAGCGTGTTTATCTCGCTGTGGACAAACCTTTGGTTCTGATAGAAGTGCAGGAAGAAACAATATGCAACTGGGTAATCCACTCAGGCCGGTATCAAAATATCTATGAGGCCGATTGCTATTTGAAAAACAAATTTTATTACCTATGAACAACTTAATTTTTTACCAATTTATTTAAACCTAATCCACAAACTATTAGTAACATAACGAATATCGAAAAGAACTCATAATCTTAAATTGGTAGAAATAGAAACGGTTGGTTGCCACGTAAAATATCAACTTATAAAATGGAAAATAAAATGCAGTTATACTGATTTTATTTATTACATAACTTATGGCCAGAATGGGTCAAATGTTTGTTCATATTCTAATGATGGTAAAAAATGGGTTTACCACGTGTTCCAGAGGCACAATACTACTTGTATTGGAAAAGAAAGAAAGAAAAAGAAAGAATCGTATCGTGGCGATTTTGTGTGATCCGCATTGAAAGTGTTAGGTGTTCTTCAACAATATACATAGATATGATGAGTTAGATAACTATAAGCATTTATATTTTAAAGTTAAGTTATAAGATGAAATACAACATTGTCTTCCAGACAGAAGCGGGTGACCTCAGAAGAACTGTCAGTGTTTGCCACGACAACTATTGATGAATTATTGCTGTCGACGAAGGCATTTCAATGTTCACCCCACTGATTGATAACGGACTGGTTTTGTTAGTTATTACCACAGAGTAGGAATGGATACGTAAGTATTATTATATTATTATTTCTCGGTGTACCTTTTTGTTCTTATGAAGTGAAACTTCTTTAGGCATGATGATTACTTCATGTTATGGGTATTAAATAAAATTAACCTGTTACTCTCGAGTAATGCTCGTTTGATTGAATTACCACATCCATACTTTCTTATATTATGTGGTCTTCACAACTAACTGATTTTCTTATTGCTGTGAGTGTGAGACAATATATATAGAAAAACTATCTTCTTGTCTCCAGTTGCTGCACTGTAATATACAGGGTGTCCCGTAATCAGTGGACCAACGGGATACCCGTGATAGGGGTGGTCATCATCTCTCGAAAACACCAAATTTTACTGTTCTAGGGCCAGTAGTTCAAAAGATATGATTTTTTAAGCATTATTTTGAAAATTCTACCCTTATCAACACAAAAGTTGAAAAAAAATATTTTTTATTTTTATTTTGCCCTGTTTCTTAACTTAAGGTGGCTGAGGAAACATGTGTCTTCACAATTAAATCCATTTTTGTGAATAAATATTGCCAAATTAAAAATTAAAAACCAAAACATGCGCAAATATCAAATAACTAAATTTGCAACGTGATGTTTGAAGCAAGCTAGTGCAAAAAAAATGTATGACAGCCTTGCGGACCATTATTTAAAAAACATCTGCAGTTCATACTGATTCCAAAAAGGTATAATTAATCATTATTGTGAAACAATAAAAGACAATAATTATTTTAAATCAACATTAGATAGCAATTTCTTGGCGGAATTTACAATAAAACAAAAGTAAATAGTTAGAATTTTTTTATTTATTTCTTATAATAAATGTTCGAAATGTCTTCCTCTTACTCTAAGGCATAGCCGGCATCTTCTTATAAAATTTCTTTTTAAACTTTTTAACGCCCTTTCATTATTTTTGACTTTTTCACTCACCACATTCAGTTTTTGTCTTAGCTGTCTTTCGTTATCGTTAACGGTTTCATATACGGATTCTTTAAAATATCCCCATAAAAAATAATCCAATGGATTAAGATCAGGTGATCGAGCTGGCCATGGGATTGTACCTCCTCGTCCAATCCACCTACTTGGGTAAGACTCGTTTAAATATTCCCTCACTTGTCTGCAATAATGAGCGGGTGCGCCATCATGCTGTAACCACATCCTCTCACATACCTCCTGTGGTACATTTGCTAATAAATTACTTAAGTCATTTCTTAAAAATTGCAAGTACCGAGCACCATTAAGCCTCGGTGGGAGCTCAAATGGACCAATAAGTTTACCATCTAAGATTCCAGCCCACAAATTGACTCCAAACTGGTGCTGGAATCTATCTTCTCGTACAATACGTGGATTCACAACAGCCCATTCATGTAAATTATGAATGTTAAACACTCCAACTCTTTTAAAACACGATTCATCGCTCCATAATATTGAATTGAAAAATAGTGGATCTTGTCGGCATCGGCGAAGCATCTCTGCACAAAAATCTATCCTCCGTTGATAATCAGCAGGTAATAGTGCCTGCACTCGTTGAATATGATAAGGGTATAAACTGTTTCTTTTTAAAATGCGATGTACTGTTGTTTTTGCTATACCAGTACGTCTTGAAATACGACGAACACTCGTAGAAGGTTCTTCTGTCACTTCGGCCAGTATTTGAAGTTCATCGACTCTTCTAGGTCTTCCCACGTTGTTTGCAGCTCCGGGAATTCTGCCTTCTAAATACGCGTTATTTACACGGAGAAAAATTCGATGATCCGGATAGCGGTCGCGATTAGGATAGCGCTCACGATACGTACGGGCTGCTTGCCGAGCGTTTGCATTACACAGACCGTAAATAAAATACATCTCAGCATATTCACGAGGAGTATAGGTATTAGGCATTTTATAAAATCCGGGCAAACAGTATCCAAATCACAAAGACAAACAAGGTCCAATTCAAGCGTCAGTCACCAAAAAAAAGAGTCGTAATGGTAGCGAAGTAAAAAACACGTGTGCAGCTACGAGCTATGAGCAAGTCTCTGATGAAACTAAGAATAATTTGAAAAATTAGGGTGTGGGGATCATAGGCGTCGGCCAATAGGACCCCGTAAACGAAAAAGGTACCTGAGCGAGAAAGAGATAGCATATTGTGTTATCTCTCTCTCGATAACAAAATAATTCTCAGAATAGATAGCGCTTAAATGTTTCTCGCAATTGGAGTCTAAAATTGGTTATTAAGTTATTTTTTTTGTAAAATGTAATATTGTTATACCTTTTTGGAATCAGTATGAACTGCAGATGTTTTTTAAATAATGGTCCGCAAGGCTGTCATACATTTTTTTTGCACTAGCTTGCTTCAAACATCACGTTCCAAATTTAGTTATTTGATATTTGCGCATGTTTTGGTTTTTAATTTTCAATTTGGCAATATTTATTCACAAAAATGGATTTAATTGTGAAGACACATGTTTCCTCAGCCACCTTAAGTTAAGAAACAGGGCAAAATAAAAATAAAAAATATTTTTTTTCAACTTTTGTGTTGATAAGGGTAGAATTTTCAAAATAATGCTTAAAAAATCATATCTTTTGAACTACTGGCCCTAGAACAGAAAAATTTGGTGTTTTCGATAGATGATGACCACCCCTATCACGGGTATCCCGTTGGTCCACTGATTACGGGACACCCTGTATAACATGAATACATGAAATGATCAATTAACTGCTAACAAAGTAATAATATAAAATACTAGAGGATATTAATAAAGCTGATCTAATTTATTCCATTTTAATTTGACAGTGATTGATAAACTTGACTGTTTTATTTTTTTTAACAACAAAACAAGCATTTGCAGAAATGATCATTTTCATAAGTAGAATTGATGGAGACTTTGAAGTGAAATACAGACAAGTTAAAATGTTACAGTCGTACTTAACGTGGACTAAGTTAGCTCTTACAACACAGTTGGTGATTTGATGGAAACTCCGATTAGGAGTATATTGAAAATAATTTCAGTATGCCTTATTTTTAATGTCAAAATAAAAAGGAATAATTGACAACTAATCGCATAATTTTTAACAGGGCAGAGAAAATTACACAATGTAGACTTTAAATTAGCATTTTATTTTTTCTATTCAATTTAATAATTTTGTAACTAAAATAATGTTAAACGATCTAACCTTGCACGTTATTGCCTCAAACAAATGTCACAATTTGAAACTGATATGGTTCTCTGTAATTTGTTTGGGAAGCGTCGCGTATACTTGTTACATAATGTTTTAAATTAGCTCCTGTAATCTTACCCCTCTAATGGGAAGACCAAATAAATGCACAATGTCGGCTGTTACTAAGTAACTATCGCTGACTACCAAAATTCAGAATGTAACGGAAGTTTAATAAGAGGTCTAGTGTGCGAGATTACCACAGATAATTAAAACGGTTTTGCATCTAGGATTTGACATTGAACAGAGCCATTAATTGTAGAAAATAAATTTTAAGAAGTTAAATTTTTACCTTATTAACTTTAACATATCTTATCTAGTAGGTCTCATTTTTTAGTAAGTCTTGTATACATAGGGTTATTTTTTTATACTTACGCGGCTAATATATTATGATGTGGTAAGTCCATTTCGATAGTACTTCCACTGATTGACGTATAATTAAGGGGTAATTTTGGATATTATATTTGCTAGAAAACATTTATTATATTTGATTGAGCACACTTTTTGTAAACACTGGGTGTGTGTCTACACACATCAAAAAAGTCTAAGCAACATGTACTTATTTAAATTTTAGGATAGTTTTTCTCATTATGACATGATTGAGCATGTCCCATGCGTGCTCGATGGGGTTGAGGTCTGGCGATTGTGCAGGCCAGGGCAATACACGGACGTTTTCCGATGCCAAGTATTGACTGGTTCGCCGAGCTGTATGTGAACGTGCATTGTCATGAATAAACGTAAAATCGGAGCCAAAGGTTTGTACAAATGGATGGACATAAGCACTTAAATTCAAACAAATTCCCTTTCATTTAATTTTATGAAAAAAAATAAACAAAACATTATCGAATTTTTTTTTACAAACAGCCAGTATGTCATCAATAACAAAAAAGTTTACATATCTATGCACTTTGAGTGAATAAAAACTAAGAAATTAATTAATATAAATGGTAAATTTGTAATATCTAGCATGTTGCTTAGACTTTTTTGATGTTTGTATTTGTATTTCATTTTGTATTCTCCTTATAAAATAATTACATATTTTCTATATTAGAAGTCTATTAAGGGTTCTGCGCAAAACATTTGTAACACCTAAATTGTGATGGAATCCTATTCATGGATCATATAGTCAAGTTAATCTAGGCGGGTAAATTGCTGCTTGTTTAAGATTAACCACTTATTAAGTTGCTGGAAAAGTACTTTATCGTACTAATTATTGGTAGCTTTAGCATCCATAAGTGGAATGAATAATAAAAAAACTTCCTTGAAAATGTATAAATGTTCCGTAACAAGAATTGTTCATGATTGACCTATAAAAGGTATTAAAGGCAATTATTTTCTCAAAATTGATTATTTTAGAATTCGTTTTGATGTTTTTTCTAATAAACTAGATACTATTACTAGCGCTTCGGAAACAAATGGAGCTCTGAGAGAGAAGAAGCGGGGCAAGAAACTCTCCCAGCATTCTCTTTTTGCACCCTTTTTAATTAAATTTACAATATTGTACTGTCATCCCTATTGCTATAAAATAATTATAATGTAGTCCCAGGCTGTCCGATCACTTAGATATTCATCTGTGGATTAGTAGAATTTACGAGAGAGGTATTTTTAATAAAACATTTAAATTTATTTATAGATAATGCCTCAACAATGGCAGGGACTTAATTGTGCAAGTGTATACATTTATTCTTCAAGCTATTATGTATCTTATGAAGCCTACTAGAATTAGTTACAAGCAGGGAGAGTACATTTCATGCCCGTTTCGTCATAATGACGTATTAATATAAACACACAGAATGTTTCAAAAAACGTAGTGACAGATAGTCTATCAACGTTTGATTCTAACATAATAGTTTCTGAAATATAAAAAGTAAGTATTTAAGGGGTTGGAAACAAAATACGTTGGTAATTACTCATAAATTTATCTTTAAGTAACACGCATAATTAAATGAAGAGATAGGCATGAAAACCAACAATTCGTTTTTTCCATCCTGTATGTAGCTTGGCGTCATACGCCTGTCATCGGCATGACATGTGCGCTCCCTGGTTACAAGCAATCCCTTATTTCTTGTGTTATAATAATGAAACGATTTTCATTAAATTAATTATTATTAAAGGCAGAAAGATGATGATTTTTTTTAACGTATATAAAATTTTTATAAAATATGTACTGAAAATGAACAGTCATAATATTTATATCTTTAAATATTTCTTTGAGAGTCCAAGCTGATATATTGGATGAACAGCTCTCTATTGCAGAGCAAATACTATATCAATGATAGGATAACATTAAGATTTGGCCTCCTACAATACAAAATAATGATTACTTAACGTTGGTGTTATATTTGCAAGGCATATATTGTTATTTGGATCACCGTTGGAAACCAGAAATGAAGTAAAACTATATAATTTTATATTGGGGTGAGGCCTTTGTCCAGCCGTGGACGTCTTCCATCTGAAATGATGATGATGATGATATAATAATTTTTATAAGATTGATATTATATTAAAATTTAACCATAAAAATAATTGCCATCACCTAATTGTTTGTTACCCTCAATTGTAATCTATCTGGTTTTTACAAAACTGTGAGATTCGTCACTAGACGCGTTAGACATGAGAATTCTTTCTTGGTAGATGAAACGTAATTAGCTGGGGGTTCGAATTTGTAAATGTTAAAACTGATGAATAAAGCTCAACTTCTCCCGGTAATTTTTGAATCTGGTAATATCACTATTTTATCTAATATATTCGTTACCGCTGAGAATAATTGCTACAAATAACGTAATTTGTTATAATTGTTATTTTTGTCTATAAATAAATCATGTTTAATCTAGTAATTCTAGATTATCTTCGTTACCCAGATCACAAGAATAAAATCTTAAACGTGTGTTTGTTTCCTTACTGTAACGTAATAAACGTACTTCATTCACTGAAATCAACGAAAAGAAAAAGTTTTCAATGAAACTAAAGGAAACTACGGCGTAACGTAAATAAAAAACAGTAATGTTGCAGTGTCAATATGTAGGCTTAACGAATGAACATTTTTACTACGTATACAGTAGAACAATGCCTACTCTTATCGAGTAGTAGTTATCTTTATGAGGGCTTCATTGGAGTTTAGCAGCTAACGTAGCAGCATCCATTATATTACGTAATTTCTCGTTATATTTTTGTACATTGCTTTTAAGTTATAACTGATATAACTGATGTAATAAAGTTTCATGAGACCCTGTATTTTTTTTTCTTTATGGAAAATAAGGTAAAACGAGCGTACGGATCACCTGGTGTTTAATGATCACCGCCGCCCACATTCTCTTGCAAAGCAAAGGAATCACAGGAGCGTTGCCGGCCTTTAAGAAAGGTGTACGTGCTTTTTTTGAAGTTACCCATGTCGTATCGTAACGGAAACACCGCACGAGGCAGTTCGTTCCACAGCATTGTAGTACGTGGTAGAAAGCTCCTTGAAAACCGCACTGTAGAGGACCGCTACACATCCAGATGATGTTTACTTTAATAAGCTTTACATTTTGTTGAAGGACCTCTGAATGTTCCAAAAATAGCCTGTGTCTGCCGTGAGTTAAGCCGATTTAAATAAATAATATTTCATTTGAATCTATTCACTTTGTTTTTTTCACCATTAAGAAGTAAGTTATACACACAGAACAGATATAACTTGATTCTGTACAAATAATAAAGAGTAAAATGAGATTGCACCTTCAGGGGTCATTAATAACTTCCTTGGGGCGACGCTTTGAGTAAATTTTAGGATTAAGTATTTTATTCATGTGCCGCCGAATATAAGTGAAAATTTTAAGTATACTCGTATTAATATTTTTGAACACATTATTCAGCGCCATCATCGCGGTTTTCTGGATTCCAGACACCTATGTATTTTACACACAAACATTCACGTGAGATGAAGTTTTCCAGAAACTCGATTTCATTACGTGCAGTGAAAAACATTTTTAGTTCAATTCTAACTTAAAACAGTTTCGTACTTATTAAATTAATTCAATATGAGATTTATCACAATTTTATATTATATATATATTTGGTGATAATTGATGATATAAGTGACACTACCTTAAGTGTTTATGGATTCACAAATATTGTGATTGAAATAATTTTTAAGAATACGAAGCTGTAAGCGTTGTAATTGAAAGAGTGGTAATAAGATTCTCAACCATATCTGAAGTGGTGGTGAATAAAAAAAAAAGGCAACTTGACATGAATTAAAGTGAATTTGACTCGACTTAGCGGTGGATCGTTTAAATTTTAAACCAAAAATAAATTAACTTTTAGCTATGCCTGCATTTAGAACCTTGAAATATTAGGTTTGATGCGACTTTTTAGATGTCACGAATTTTATTGGTTTATTGTGAAATAGCCCCAGCTGCAAGTCAAGCCTGCGTTTCTCTCTGATCTATCGGAATTTCTAAGAAGTCTGCGTGTGTAATGTTATTGCACGCAAGAGTGACATCAACGGCGGCGAGATTCGTACTTGTATATCGCAGCGCAATCACCAGAGCTCACTGCCGCGGACCTGGGTTGGCGAGCTAGCAGAGCCCTGATGGCCACATATATCTGGACGCTAGCGACACGGTTGCGACTTCCATGGTTGTAGTAGGAGGCTAAGCCCTTGGTAGGACGCTTAGTCTTGGATGAATGGACCCGAAGAATGATCTCGATCTTCTTCTGCTCCTGAGCCTGACGCTGCCTTGGTTTACCCATGCGTTTTGGGTTGGATTGCGTAGACTTCAATATTTTGCCGGTTGATGACTGATGACATCCCAAAGTACGTTTGCCAGGGGCTTCACACATTCAATTTTAAAATTATATTGTGTAACATTACAATTGCTAATTTTATTTTGATTTTTTGGCGAAAACCATTTCATCACATAATTATTGATTTAAAAGCTTTTATTACAATTACATGTATACGTGTCCTTTAAACCATATTTAATTTACACCATTATTATGTTTCAATTGAAAAATGCAAAATCTATTGCCGCGCGCCTACAGATTTCCTTAAAACACTGTTCATAATACAATCAGAGATAATGTTTACTGCAATATAAATAGCAGGTTATAATAAGTAACTAAAGCATCACGATAAATGCTGCACAAGTTAGAAATACTAATATAATTGTTAAATTGGCTTTAAATACATTATCTTAATAATACAGCTAGCAGCACTATCTTGGTTTGCTTCATAATATACAGTAAATTTTACAGAGTCGCTGTACAATGATTGCCTTCAGCTCAGAGGCGACGTGATAATTTTTGTAATCTACTGGGTTATGGAATAATCCATCAATGGTCTACTATAGGTATTTCTCGATAGTTACAAATAGCTTGTCATTTCCTTATTCCTTATGTTACACCGTCACAACATAACTTTGTGTCAACGTTACTTGTAACCGGAAAAAACATCACAACACTGAACAAAAACAACAAAGAAATAAGTTTCCTACCAGTTTTGAGCACGTAAGGTTGATAAGCAGATAATTTACCAGTGGAAGGCTCCTTTGCAAAGCATGCCAGCTAGACTATGGGTACCACAACGGCGCCTATTTCTGCCGTGAAGCAGTAATGTAAAGCATTATTGTGTTTCGGTCTGAAGGGGGCCGTAGCTAGAGAAATTACTGGGCAGATGAGACTTAACATCTTATGTCTCAAGGAGACCAGCGCAATTGTAGTGCCGCTCAGAATTTTTAGGTTCTTCAAGAATACTGAGCGGCACTGCATTGTCATGGGCAGGGCGTTACAATTACCATCAGCTAAACGTCCTGTTCATCTCCTCCTTATTGTCATAAAAAATACATCATAACATACAACAACAAGGATATAAGTTTCCTTCCAATTTTTAGCACGTCAGCTTGATAAGCAGATAAATTATACCACTTTAAGTATCACAATCATGATATCACAAAATGGTTCAAACTAATACTGTCATAGTGCACCAATGCAATTATTAATAATGACAAAACTTGACCACTTGACAGAACAAAGACGGAGTCCGGAAATGAAGCAGAGCGGTGTACCTGAAGTTAAAGTTGCCGCCCGCGTTGTCTATGGCAGTACCGTTTTATTCCATTGCAAATCTAAATTCACATACACAAGTTTGGGTCACTCATTAATTAAAATTTATTATCAAATTAGTACTTTTATTACTTAAATATGCTTACCATATTATGTGCTGTAATAGTGCGTAAACAACTTATTTCAAATTTGTGACAACCCTAGCATAATTTAAGTATTGATGTCTAGTCTAGACATCAATACATCTTTGTCAGTATTTAGCGGCAGACTAAAGGGATTCATCCATGCGTAAAATACATATACCTACACATATATTATGTATTAGATATTCGTATACTCCAATATAACCCAATATTTACTATCAATTATTAATATAAAATTGATGTACGTGTTACCTGTTTGTACTTCAAACTTTCAAGTACCTATACAGTTTTTTATACAAAAATGAACTTTTGGTGACACATTGAACTTATAGTGAAATACCAATCATAAAATTTTGTCAGTCTGTGCGTACAGCACTTTTACTCGCAGATATTATACGCAGCAATTTATACTACTTCTGTTTTAGAAAACAGAATATTAACTCTCGTGAAATTGTAAATAAGATCAGATAATTAAATAAATGTTATACATATTGTTAGCAGGGCGTTTTTCTTTGTCAATTATGACGTAAGAATACTACAGAGCAAAACTATTAAAATTATTGAAAAACCTTTTGGGTGAATTTATCAATTATAGTTTTACAGCCGTTCCCAATAATTAGTCTATCTCTTATTTGAGATAAAAATCGTAACTATCGTTGAATTTTCTGTCCCAATAAACTTATCGGAGGTATCTCACCTTATCCATACACGCTGTGTGTCAATGGGACGACGTATAACTTACCAGCGATAGAAGTTTGCATGGAAATTGCAATTCACGCGTCCCAATTTAAGGCGATAAGAATGACTTATCGGGTATATTGGGACAGCTTCAGATTATTGACAGTAGAAGGTAGTAATTGGGAACGCCCGTTACTAGATTGATCGTTATATGGACAACCTTACTGTCCATATAACAATTCGTTTATCAGCCTTGGTATGATTGGGTATCACTGTATTAAAACTAAAATAATAAGAATTCAATATAATGTTCATTACACCATTATTCTCTACACATTAAGATTATAATAATTGTTATAGTAACTTTCGAAGAATATAGATCGACATATTTACATTGCAACAGAAAACTTGCAATGAATCGCTTCAGTGTGTTGTTACCCCACTTATATAACACTTATGATAAACCAGGAGTTAAGATGGTGGTGAGATTAGTGGCAGATATAAATTAAGGTGACGTTGAAATATAGCGGCAGGGCTGTGTGGACCACAACCTTAATTGAGTTTCCCTATCTATTTACTAACATTCCATCTTGGCTTGACAAATTAAGTCAACGATAATAAAGTAAGAATGAGCTGTTTTTGAAAGATAAAGTGAAAATTATGCTGATATTCATCAAAGTATAACAAAATTAAATATTCCTATTCAACTTTAAAAAAAAACCGGAATTTTTGAGGGAAGGGACCTATTACCGCTATTACTGACCGCGTCTATACCTACGCGTGTATCAACAGGTGTATTCATTGTCTTAATAACACTGACTTACAATAATTAATACCCTTTAAAGAGAGTGAATGCCTCTTGTACCACCTTCTAACAGCAGTTGACGACTCTGTTATCTCCAGTAAACTTTTAGTTTTGGCTTATTATAATACGTCTAAAACACTAGGTTCGATCGGAACATAATTTTGCCTTTACGTTATTTGTGTCAATTGAAAAAGTCAACCACGTGGCTCCTAAATGTCGAAAGCCTTGCTGGTTTCACAGTGGATTATAAAACTAAAAAGGGACTTGTAGTTGTGCCTAGGGATAGTTGTTATATTGGGTTTGATACAACCATGTTCTTGTGTCGAATAAACTTGTAGATACAATGGAATACTCTTGTGAATATTACAGTTAATAAATAGATAAAATCCATTAAAGTTTTTAAATCACACATATATTCTTTCAGAAACACCTATTGTGTATAAAGTATAAAGCTGTATAAACAATTACACCAAGAAATCCATAAAAGCTTAACCTCAACCCCCCAATACCAGTTTTTATGAAAATCGATTAATATACAATCATTAATTAATGGAATAAGGCCTTAAGAGCTTTACAAACCAAGTAGAATTCATTCAAGTGTTTACTTAATACATTGTCTGTTCAAGTATGTGAAAGATCCTCTTAATGAAACTACAAATTAAGCAAATGTGTATTTTATAACGTAAGTTATAATGTCTTTAAAACTTCTTTAGTTGCAGGTTTTTTAAACTGAATTATTTTAAGCCCACGTGGGAAATTTGTATTGATAATTGAAAATATTACCAATAATTTAATGATTTTTTTATGAAAATAAGGGACGAGACGAGGAGGACGTTCAGCTGAGGATTCTGGAAAAACTCCAAAAATTCTGAGCGGCACTGCAACTGCGCTCGTCACCTTGAGACATAAGATGTTCAGTCTCATTTGCCCAGTAATTTCACTAGCTACGGCGCCCTTCAGAGCGAAACACAGTAATGCTTACACATTACTGCTATACGGTGGAAATAGGCGCCGTTGTGGTACCCATAATCAATCCGGTATTATGTACAAAGAAGCCACCCACTGGTAAGAATACATGACTCAAATTTGAGGACAAATGAAAGTAACCCAGCAAGTACCATTTATCATTAAAATAACAATGTAATCGTTGGCTCAATATTTGTATGATGGCAACATTACTGTGATTAACCACCAAAACAATTTATTAATCAACACATTCTTAAAATGATTATTTAACACTAAAAATTTTACATATTATAGAAGTTAAGGAAAGTACAAATTATAGTACAAATCGTTGGCTACGGACTATAAGGACTAACGCAAAAGAGTCAGCACTCATGTAGCTGTCTGTATATTTATATATGTATTTCGCTGTCAAATGTAACAAGACATAAAAAGCGGCCAAGCGCTAGTTAGACTCACCAATGAAAGGTCCACACACACACATACTCACGCCTTGTCCTCACGCGCTTCCTCTACATTCGTTACTCTTTTCATACATGCTCGGCGGTTGCGGTGCCTCAGACCTTTACTTTTCTCAAAACGTCCTCAATTCGGTCGACAAAATATGTTCTACGAGGTCTCCCGCGACCGTCTTACCCACACACATTTGCCTTATATATTTGACGCGTAAATCTTTCTTCGCTCATGGATGGTTCCGTATCAGCAAGTAAAATAATATAAAATAGATATTTTAATAATAGTGTATTTTTTTTAAATTTAATTTAAATGTCATAAATCGTATTTTCAAAAACTAGTTACTAGATCTCGTTCAAACCAATTTTCAGAGGAAGTTTGCGTGGTAATGTATACCTATCATATATATAAATATTAGTTTTATCATTCTCTTATTTTAGAAGTTACTGGGCTCCCCCTCCAGAACACACATTTTTATCACGTTGGAAGTGTCTCTCGCGTAAACTTTTCAGTTTAGAAAAAAATGTATTAGGAACCTCGATATCATTTTTGATGACCAATCAATAGATACCCAAAACACATATGGGTTTGATGAAAATAAAATTGAGAGTTTCTGTTCTAAGTATGGGGAACCCCCAAAATTCATTGTTTTTTTCTATTTTTATGTAAAAATCTTAATATTAAATATCAACTAAAACTACACCTGTGTTACTTTGTTTAGGGTCCATTAAAACATGTTAAACTGACAGCACAAAATTTTCATTTGCGTAATATTACTTCAGATGTCATACTTAAAGGCAACTATTTTGAACGTGACTTTAAATGAAGTGCTTTCAGAAATGTTTGCAAACCACAACAAATATGAAGAACTTCCCAGATTTATTAAGATTCCTGCAAAACTTTCCGAACTATTTCCGAACTAATAGTTAACAGAAACTTTTCGTGTTATTTAAATTTATTTAGTTTGCTTGTAATATTAAATTCTTACAAACTTCATTCATCAAATGGATCATCTTTTTTATAAATTGTGAATAAATGTTTTATGATACAACCCCCATTGATTGTTCTTTAACTCTTTACTGCTGTTCTGCAATGAAAATGTATATCTTTATTTATAAAAAAATCATGTCACTTTGTTCAACACCACTCAAACCTCACTACTCAAAAGATTTTAATCAAATTCTGCACACTGGGCTGAGTTTGATACAACTTATTTCGTTTCGAGACCATTAATATTCGTCTATTTAAAATTTTATTTCCTAGCAGAAATGTCATTTCAATAAGAAGCAGTAACGTAGGTTACTTCAACATATGTAGATAAACAAGGAAATGTGTAAATTGCGAACAATTTTAAATGAAAACAAAGTTAATTTACGTGATTCATAACGCCACTCGTTAGCAGTTATTCCTACAAAAGGCTTTGAAACCACATAAATACCTTGGAATTGTACAAATTCTATTAACCGATTGTGATTTTTTTAATTTAAATTTTGATATGATAACTCGATTAGAGTACCATTATTCTGAGACCAAAGCTCATTTGTGAATACTTAATTATGCTAGTAACGCTTGAATTGCTAGACTGTATTAAACCTTATTAATTATTACATTAATTATTTTTCCTTATGATTATTTATTTGTTTTACTATCGGATATCTTAAAAACACTGCAACTCTGAAAACAAGACGAGAATGTGGCATAAATAATCTAACATTCAATATTCAGAGCAAGGAATCCGATTTAAAAAAAAAGGAGGTCTGTTGAAACTATTGCGATAAATATTTTGATAAAGTACTAATAAAGAATTTGAGTACGTTTGAAAGTGAAAGAGTTCAAGGAGAATACTTATTTGCTGTTCATGATTAAATGCTAGCAATAAAGCCAAAAAGTGCAGAAGCTGAATGGACTTTTTCGACTAGTAGCCCCATTAGAAACTGACCAGCGAATGAGACAATGAACACCATTTGATTTCTAAGATCATTTTTACAAAATCAAAATAAACAATACATACTTATTAACAAATCATTACTTTAAAAGTGATTAATTGTTTTAATTATTATTATTTACCTCTATTTCGTTGGCATTTAAGGCCAAAATAATACGATAAAAGTGTCAGTAAGAAGGAAAAATCTGCAATCATCGAGGTATTTATGCATGCGGCGCAGAAATTGTGGGCGTTACATGTATTGGAACAATTTTTGATAAAATTTGGTATGCAGAAAGTTGACACCCACAATTAACACAATGATTTGAAATATGTAGATACACTATTTATATATAAAATAAATAATATAAGGAAGAGTATTCCGAGTGACCGCTTCAAAAATAGGTATAGGCAGTGAAATATTTTAAGGAATTATAGAACTTAAAAATATCTAAAAAAATGTCCGCGGCACACTATATCTACACCTATAAGTCTTTATGTCTTTAAATTCTAGGATGTTTTTAGGTGGTTTTATTGGCAATAATATATCACTACTTTTCATTAAATTGAATTACTTCTTCATAAAAAACAATGTACATAATTTTTGTCCTTTGAATCCGTAAAATCTGCCCATTAGTTTAGTATAAATCATAGGTAATGTACCAAATTTTCGTGGAACGGGCTGTTGATTAGTACGTACGTACGCAGTTAACTCCGTAATCCAAGTGGTTTTCAATACATTTGAACATCTGTAAATTCGAGCACTAAAGTTCTACTTCCCATAATTCAAATTCTCGGAATTCTCAGTCCCACCGCCTCGACTTTATAGGAGTCCTAGTATTCTCCGCTGATGACTCTTTTTTATGTTACTTTTTTCAACTAAAAAAGTGATCTTAACAAGTAATATCTAGATTTGTTAATATTATTATTTGTGTTTAGTTCTTTCGTTTTTTTCTTTAATATTTTTATCATAACGCGTAGGTAGTTTAATTATTTTTCTTATAAGTTTTTTAGTCTATAGCAATTTAGATAGCTATACAAGTTTAATAAATTATCAATATGCGTATTATGTTACGGGTTGCTTAATAAACAAGCTTAATTATTGTAAACAAAAAACATGCTTTGTGATAGATTCGTGTAGTTATATCGCCGCTTTTTCAGAGTTGTACGAGAAATTGTGACTATTTTGGTAAACACGTCAAAATAAAAATACTGCAATTGAATTCTTTGTATTATCTTTAGTATAGTGGACACATCATAATATGATCTTATGATTTCCTTCAAAAATACTATTATTTTTCCTAAAATAAATTTCACAAAATAATATTCCCGTTGTATGCCAAATAAAAATGGCCGGCGCCAGCTAAATTCAAATCAAAAAGCGTTGCGCTTTGTTTTATGGCTCTTAGATTAGATTAATTTAAAATAATAAAATTAATACACCCACATATAAAAAAATCTCTCTGGTGTTTATGTCTAGAGATATATAATATATTTCGGCAGTTTTGTAACGGATGTATTGCCGTGTCTATTTGGACACGGTAGCACAGGACCATAGAAACGCTTACCATATTTAAGCGTACACGGGAGCGTATGGGAGAATATTAAATTCAAATTTTACATGAACATTCATAAAAGGTCGAGAAAACATGCAGGCATAGTATTTTTACGGCTTCATAGCGTCCACGCGACGTCGAGGGCATCAGCTAGTAATTATATAAAGTTAGAACGATTGTTTAGATTCAAGATAGAAACATAATGTTTTATGTTTAGCATGGGATATTGGAGAATTAATTTAAATATTTTCTCAAATCAGCCAGAGTAATTTCCGAGAAAGCACTTTTGTAATTTTCCCAGGCCTCATGAAAACTCACAAAAGATTTCTATCTCCTTTAAAGGGCCTGCGTGAATAGCAATCAAAATAAATAAGACTGCTATACTTTTACTAACTTGCTGAATTTCTTCGTAGTTTGAATAGAATATTTTAATGAGCTAAATAATTATAATACTTTCACAGTAATTGTCTCTGATATGTTAATTATCAATATATATATATAAGAGATTTCCATGTATATAGTCACTGATCACGATATCTCTGGAACCATAAGACGTAGAGACTTGAAATATTCCTTTCGCCGAGTAGAGATAGCTGATCTCTAGAACGGATTTAAAGAAATTCCATCCGCAAGAGTTTTTTTTATAACAGAACAACGTCTGTCGGGTCCGCTAGTAATATATAAGTATACATACGCCATCTTTTATTTCTATATATATAAGCATATATAAGCAGTATAGGTATATACACATAGCAGTTTAAAGAAACGGTGTATAGTATTATGTATCGACTCCTGCCTGTTTACTCAATGATCTTACATAAAGGAAACAATAATAAGAAAATTTTATCCTGACATTATATCCGGAGTTTTTGACTATCCAATTTGACGAGAAGATTCTCCTGTCCTTCACACCTCTCAGGCAGCCTATCGCTGATTCCCCCGCGTCTTCCGATGCAACCTCCCTCCCCCCAGTCCCCGAGGACACGGAGATCTCAGACACCGCCTCCTGCGGCCGTAAGCAGCCTGTCTAATCCTCCTCAGAGGACTCAGTCAATGAACCTTCACCGGGCTTAATGTCTTCCTCGTGCCAACCGGTGACACGCTCGCCTAATCTCCCCAACAGCCTTCACCGCCGATTTTCCTTCGGAATAGATATTTTTTTGTGCCAGTGGACACAAGTAAAATATTTCTTTGAAAGAATCATAAGATCATAGTATTGTAACGTGTCAACTATACTATAAATAATACAAATAATGATTCAATTGCAGTATTTTTATTTTGACGCGTAAATATCCAGTGGAGTATGGTGATGTTTTTTAATCATACTATGCTAGGATAATTATATTAATTAATACTCTTATTAGCGTAAGATTATTTTTTGTTGAAACAAATTTTAAATATTTTTGTACACTACTTGCTTTAAATCATTTATTAAAGATTCTAAAACAGTATATTGCCAACATTAAACCACTCAATGTCCTAATAACCATTGATCGGCAAAATTTAGCAACTCAAACCATTAATTATAGATAACAGTAACAATATTAATTAACCTGCAAAGTTATATTTATAAATTTTAAGTCTTACAACATTTTTACTGTTTTTAATTTAATTAATAAAGTAAGTATTTTTCTAATTATTAGTATAAATTGTTAACTATGTGGTTTTTTAGATACTTAGTTGACGTAATTTTGTGTATAAATTGTAATATGATAAATAAACAAAAAAAAAAACTTTTAGGGAGTTGGCAATGTATGAGCGATAAACATTTTAAATTTTTTGATATAAATTTCACCTACTTGTTTTTTTTTTTCAATAAATTGTACGTCATTTTAAAGAAGATTATGTCAAGAATTGAAAAAAGAGTGGTTGCCAGCTCTCAGTCAGCTACAACGGTAGGGCTGCGAGGTTTAAACAGGTATTTTATGGTAAATTATTTATTGACATTTGTTTTTTTTATATTTAAATACACAATTGTAGTTTTATTTTTACTATTAATGCATTTTATTTTTTGAGGACAGGCGATGTTATCAGCGTAATTCCTCTTTCGGAGTTCCTCAAGGAAGTTTTTTGGGCCCTACCCTGTTTGTGACTTAGATAATTTATGCCTGTAAAATTAATCTCGATCATGGCAAAATTATATCATACGCCGATGACACTGTTCTTCATTTTTCGGAGGATGCTGAAAACAAAGTATATAAAAATGCACAATACGGATTGAATGTCGTTAATTAATGTCTTCGTCTTAATTTACTTACACCCAGATGCAGAGAAGACAAATTTAATTAAATTTTCGATGCGCGATCTATCATCAACCCAAAGTAACTCAATAATGTATGCCTATTATTGTAGCGCTCCCACTGAAAAACAATGCACGTGTTCCAATATTAATTTTATGAGAATATTTCAATATCTATATATTAGATGAAACACTTACGTTCAAATATCACTTCGGAGCTTTGTGCAATAGAATTCGTAAGTTGATTTATGTCTTTAAAACGATAATAAGGGTAATAAAAATAATATTAAAATAAACGGTAATAGAAAATTAATTAGACAAGTTTACTTTGCTCTATGTCAATCAATTATAAGTTACTGTATTCACGTGGGGTGAAGCGGGAAAAACATTGTAATTAACTGTCGCCCTTTCCTTTTTCCTACCAATATCCTCTATAAATTATGCAAGTACTAGCAGTTCGACAGTTATTTATAATGAGCATAATATTGAAACAGCACGCAGATATAGCACTGAACTTTTTGATAAGATATGCAAAGGTGTATGTCTTCAAAAACCAAACAAACTTTGCTTTTACTTCAACGTTTTATGTATTGCTAGGACCGTTACTACACACTAAACGCAATAGCAAACACTTATCCCCTTAATTATATAAATTTTAAGAAGGCTCTTCACGAAGCACTTTATAATAATATGTTCTACGAAGATACAGAAAAAATACTAATAGTATTAAAATAAACATTATCTATATTTTATTTGTATTAGTTAATCGTCATTACATTGAAGACATTATTTTCTTATAAACCTACTTAAACTCAAGATTAATTTATACCTTTTTACTTTATTCAGTTTTCCTTTTTTGTGATTATTTAGTTTCAATATCAGGTCTTTACGCCTGAAACACACGATTACCTAGTTCAGGCACAGTGTTAACTAGCTTTTAAGCAAGACCTTCGTATTATTATATTATTTTTTAATTAGTAAATCGGAATTGAAAATTGAATTTACGATCAATACCAACCATCACTGCCGTCATCTCTGGTCTGGCGCACGCAATATTATTCATTATGTGGAATCAAGTACAATCATTATCCACTATCAAAATATTACAATTACAGGTTTCTTATAATTAATTCGTTGTTTTACTTAAAGAAAAACTTTTTTTTAATACATTTATTGCAGTAGCCTTTACAAATTCCATGAGTGCAGTCTGCCAAACTACGTAAGTAGTTTGTCGGCAGTAGCTCTTGTGCAAAGATAATACTAACAATAATACTAACAGTAATATACTATAATACTAACTATACTACTTACAAAAAAACTTAATTAACTTAATTAACTAACTGACTATTGTTTACGTTTATTTCCTATTCACGATCATAGAATTTCATGAAAAGGAATATTGCGGGAATTAAGGGTAACTCGAATAATTTGTAATTACATTTCACCTTCAGGATATTATTGCTATAAATGTTTAACATCAAGTACTCCAATTGAAAGGGGCTTTTGTTTATCTCTTGTTATTAATTTCCAAGCGTTGTAATATTTCCAACCTTTATAAATTGAAAGTTAATTGCTGAAGCGTACAATTGTTTTTATTTCTCATACTCGGAAAGTATTGTTGTTTTGATCTGATTATTGGGTAGAAAATGCTGCTTCCCTCCACAGAGAGGGAAAAACTCATACAAATTACTTCCCACCCAAGAGCCGGAATGAACTTTAAAAATAGAACTGCTGTCAGCTGTGAAGAGTTTTATGTAAAAGAAAAACTAATAAAAAATATGCTGCAGGCATATTTTTTATGTGTGTGAACTTAGCGCAAACTTCTTTGAGCGGAATAAGCCGCAACAATTACGCGGTGAGTTCCATATTTAAAATTCAAAAAGTGGACATAAATTGCCCTAATTTGACAATTAATTTTAAATAGGTACTACTAATATTATTTCATATTATCTATGAATTGTTTAGATAAACAAATAGTTTTATTTTCCTCATATTCGAAATGAAAAGTAG
Organism: Leptidea sinapis; assembly: GCF_905404315.1. Classification (NCBI taxonomy): domain Eukaryota; kingdom Metazoa; phylum Arthropoda; class Insecta; order Lepidoptera; family Pieridae; genus Leptidea; species Leptidea sinapis. The sequence continues at coordinate 28,361,763 of NC_066312.1, read as the reverse complement.
AGTGTTAAACACGGTTAAAAAAATCAATTCCTACTCGGACTATAGCCTCTAAATACCTTGGGAATTGATTCTTTCGACCCTCGGTTAACAATCTACAATTATTATAATGCATTGTTAGAAATTTTAAAATGAAATAAAAAGTCAAGCTTGTTGGTTCAAAGTCTAAGTATTTGTTATAATCCGCCATACTTAGATCCACATTGTAGTAAAACAAGTGGTATTACTTCTGTTTCTTAAAATATAACATGCTTTAGCTTAAGAATCAATAATAGCAGTCAAAGCTCATAATTTATTTCTTAATAATCTATAAAACATCAATGTGCCGCAGTCCGCCCAATATACTTCAAAGAAAATATGGCAAAATGTATATATAAATGATACGCGAAAAGCAAACTCCTTTATAAGTTGACAAACCAGATGATTCTAAAAGGAATTCATACTGAAAAGAGCAAAAACATAATATAGTAGCTATTTCCCGCAGATTCGCGAGCCTATTGTTTCTAAAATGGCTTTATTTACACTTTGTATTGTGTATCAAAACAGTATAATTATATAGAGTACTAGCTGACCGAGCAAACGTTGTATTGTCGATATTAAAATTGCGATACAAAAGTAACTATTGATCGTAGATGGGTGTAGTTGTATGTATTTTTTAATGCTGACTCATAATCAAACATATTTAAAAAAAATGTCAAAAAAATTAAAAAATTTAAATTGGCGTGGACCAGCCTTAACATTTAGGAAGATGAAAAATAGCTGATGTTGTCCGCTACTCAGACCTACCCAATATGCACTCAAAATTTTATGAGAATCGGTCAAGCCGTTTCGAAGGAGTTTAACTACAAACACCGCGACATGAGAATTTTATATATTAGATAGACAAACAAAGCGTGCAAGAAAGAAGAATATCTCTAGCAGAGATACAGCAAGATAAAAAAAGAAAGCGAACTGTTAGAGAGCTTTAGCACTATGTCCGATAGAGTCCGATCTGTATCCGTGAAAACAGGGTCTGAAGTAGTCGTAGAACTATTTCTATGGTAGTTTACATAATAGATCCGGCTTCCGTCACCCGATTTCTTTTCGTCAACCGAAGAATTAGTTCTACGACTACTTCGGACCGTGTTTACACGGATACAGATCGGACATAGTGCGAAAGCGCTCTAACTGTAACTGATTTTGAGTGACAAGTCGGGCCTAAACAGTAAACAACTAAACACGCTGTAATCAATGATATTATAGTATTAAAAGAGGTAGATATGTCATAAAATCAATAGCCTAAATTGAGTCAATTGGTTCGTATGGTTGTAGTCGCTCTCTCGGTACGAAAACGGTACACACTCGTTTGTTGTTGACAGAATTGCTTACAATTTGATATAGGTACAACATTAAAATGCCGTCTTGTGTTATAGGAACATGCACTAATTACGAAAGTAAAAAAAATCATAGAATTACATACCACAGTTAATAAATCATGAATTATAACATTTTATTTGATTTCATTATTTATCCAACAAAATAAATATGTTGCCATGACAACGCCGATCGCCGCCAAGCCGATCATAGATTAACGTACAGAAATGACAAAATATTGATGCTGTCTGTTGCGGGATGACCGAGGTAGAATATTTTAGGAAATGATGTAAAAAAGTCATTGTTGCAGTGAATGTAATATTTTTTAATAAACAAGTGCGTATATAGGTAGCTGAACTATCAAACTACTAAAACAAGTTTTAGGGTAGGTTGCGGATGTAGACAGTGAGTGCTATTTGTTTACGTAGGAGTTATTTCAGTATATCCCTTGCTAACTGCAGAAGAATCAATTGATATATTTCTTCTTCTCTCATTACCTTATTGTATTAAACCCTCAACAAAAAGACATTCATAAATAATATAAGATACAAAAAATAATAATTGTAATCTTAACAACTTTTTGGGAGCCGTTGTTAGTAAAATTGTAAAAATGGGACCCTTACTGTAGATACCCTTCGGTTTTGTTTTGGTGTCTGTATGTTTTTTTATTGTTTTATGTATAAATAATTAATATCATCAATGTGGCTATATATATGAAAATCAATATATTTTTTTTTTATAAAATCAATGACATTATCTACCTAATTACAATGCAGTTTTACTACTTTATAGCTTTTACTACATGAACTCATGAATGAATCGTAATTTAGGCATAAATCACGGTGTACTGTAAAAAATCATATCTGATGAATTAACTGTATTTTCTCTATAAAAATACGAAGCAATTAGCAATTTAGAGTTTTCTCTTTTTCGCTTGCGATAGTTGCATTTACTATCCTTATTTGATGTGTAATTGTAATGTAGTGTGCTATTGCAATGTTAAATTATTCGTTATTATTATAGCGTTAGTGTATCATTTTCAAACACCGAATGTTGTCCACGTAACCTATCTATACTTTTAAATATCATTGGCTGTAATTAGCTCTTTAATATTTTGAATAACACTCATTGACAAATCAAAATTTGTCACATATCATCGGGCTGTCAGATCAGTAAGTACATTCTGAGCCTATAATCAGAACAGAAATCCTCGTTTGTATTAAACATTTGCACAAACAAATTGCTGTTGGTAGGTATTATAAAATAAATATCTTAAGACTTTATATTAATAGCAGTGTGATGTGGCTGTAATATATTTGTGTAAAAATATAAATTATTCGGCTTCATGCAATCATGTCCAAAAAAGAAGTGGAAGCTATAAATATAAAGGTCGTTTTACATTATGGTGCACGTTTAAGTATTTTTGAAAAGCAAACGGTTTCTTTGACATAGAAAGCGGAAATCCATATTGTGAATATTTGTATGCACTCAGAATACTGCGCTCAATCAGTTCTCGAGCAAAGCAAAGGCTACGCTAGTATTAAGGAAAGTTGGCGATCAAAGTCCGGTGGATTCCAATACTTTAACCACTTACAGACATATTATGGAGAACCAGGGACTTGAATGGATCTATTCATAATTTAGGTAAACGAAAATACATCCAGATTTTTAATAATTGATTTTAACTCCAATATTTTGTGTTTTAGTTTACCAAAAAAATTTTTTGTGAACATAATTATTGACTTACGGCCGTTCCCAATATTCAGTATATCTCTTACTTGAGATAAAAATCGTAACTATCGTTGACTTTTCTGTCCCAATAAACTTATCGACGGTAACTCACCTTATCCGTGCACGCTGTCTGTCAATGGGATTCACGCGTCCCAATATAAGACGATAAGAATGACTTATCGGGTATATTGGGACAGCTTCAAATTATTGACAGCTTACTGACAATAGAAGGTAGTAATTTATCTCTATCTGTAGGTAGTATATTGGGAACGGCCGTTAAACGTATTGATAACTATCAGATGGTCGTTATCTTTATGGATATTTTTGAAGAAATATTTATTTACTTTGCCAAACACAATGTCTAAGTATCTGATCTGACTTACAGAGTGCGGTGAGCTCTCACTTGAGTGCAGTTTACACAAACTACTATTACAAACTACTTATCTACTGCATTTCCATTCTCAGTTGGTCTCACAACTTCAACTCTTCGCTACAAACTTTTGTTTAACATTCATAAGTTTTACTTGCGATAAGTGTGACACGTGATTTTCCTTCATTTCACATGGAATAATTTGATGAAGATTTTGTGTATATAATTTCAATAAATACAACCATAAGTTTAAGTTAGTGTAGTGATAATTAATTTTCCAATGTGTGTATTTTATGTAGGTAATCATAAAAAGTAGGTAAAATAAAGCTGTGATAGTTTTATGCTCCTAAGAAGTTTAAGACGGAATTATAGAATATAATTTATGGAAGGAGGAAATACTAACACACAAACAGCTTGTTACACCAACAGACCGGATGAAACACATTATTGCATTCTGAGTGAATGCAGTACCTCCACTCACATTTGAATATATTGATGCGTTCTCCTGTAGGGATATTGATAGATTTATAGAAAGAATCTTAGAGGGAGAAGGTGTCGTGAAAACATGCTGTCATAAAGGAATTAGAGTAAAATAATTCCGAAAAGGGGCGTTATGAGTACGCAAGGGCCTAAAGTCTTGATAACAGTAACTGATTTTTTTAATTCTTTTACTTTTTTATTTTATTTCTATGCATAATTTAAGAATTTTAGAACAACAAGAGATTAAATTTCCAATGGATACTTCGTGGCCAGACAGATTACAGTCCTGCATGAAATTGAAAGGTGGTTTCGAATTTCGAATTTAATTATTTGTTATTTACTGCTGACAATTCAATAAATAAATACGTTTTTTTTTTCTGATAATAAGGAACGAGACGAGCAGGATGTTCAGCTGATGGCAATTGATACGCTCTGTCTTTTACAATGCAGTACCGCTCAAGATTCGTGAAAACCCCAATAATTCTGAGCAGCACTACAATTGCGCTCGTCACCTTGAGACTTAAGATGTTAAGTCTCATTTGCCCAGTAATTTCACTAGCTATTCCGACCGAAACACAGGAATGTTTACACATTACTGCTTCACGGCAGAAATAGGCGCCTTAAGTGCAGTAAAGACGTATTAATTTATTAAGATTATAGCATAAAAGTAAACGCATTTTTATCTGTAACAGATCCTATGACCAAACTAGGTGTGTTGTTACTTTATGAATTATTAATTAATTATATATGCATATTAAATAATTAACCACGATTAAATTATCAATGCTATCATATAGTCTTAAGCACACGACTTTTTATTGTTATATATACATATCCAAAGTTTTATAATACTTTAATATTATAAAAGTATGCTTTCATGAGCATGTAAAAATAAACATGGCAGAATTCTTAATAGATTTTACAACAATGTTTATCCAAACATCCTTAAAAACTTATAAAAACATAGAACGCTATAAATTCGTCGGAGCGTACATACTATATAGCAAAGTCGAGAGGGATTCATTGGGATGTGTTGTCGAAGCAAACACTCCCTGTATTCTGAAGTTCATCGCACTTAACTAACACTAAGGCGTTTCATCCAACAACCACAGATGTTACACAATGCTTACTATTATAATTAATATACAGTTTTTACCCTTCGAACAACTATATTTCAAAATCTAATTAATCAAAATATTAATTATTTATTTAATTTACTAAATATCAAAACCTACATTTTTGATATTTAGTAAAAAATATTATACACTGGCCTACAAAAGTAAGTATCACACTTTTCAAATTATTTTTTTTTTCTTAACTATAGAAGGTAGAGATTTAAGATTAAAAACGTTTTGTTGCAAATTTTATAGGCTTTAATTCTTAGAAACTAAAATTATACATCAGTAACATTTTTTACTTAAAAAAGATAAAACAATGAAAATAGACATTTTTAGTTTAGTGTAGAAAAATTCAACTAAAATGTATTACATGTTATTTAATTTTTAATAACTGGTATTGCCTCCTCGAGCTCTGATTACAGCTTCGAGCCGGTTTGGCATACTGAACACTAGGTTTCGGAGCCGATGTTGGGGAATATTCTCCCATTCTTCTACCAGGGCCTGCTTTAGTGCCCTGAGAGTAGTAGGTGGTGGTCTGCGATTTCTGACTAGCCTCCCAAGCTCATCCCAGGCGTGTTCGGGTTGAGATCAGGACTTCTTGATGGCCAAGCCATCACGCTGATACCGACCTCCTGTATATACTCTTGTACGATATGAGCCGTGTGTGGCCGGGCATTATCATGCATCAGCATCGATACATCACCCATATTTGCTAAATACGGCCCTGCATACTCATTGAGAATCACTTGAGCATATCTTTGCCCAGTGAGGGTGCCATTTTCTATGGCTACTAGCTCTGTGCGACCTTCTGAAGATATGCCAGCCCATAATGTACACTGCCTCCACCGTATTTGACTCTTTCTGAGATGCAGGCTTGAAGGTATCGCTCACCAGGTCACTTGTAAACACTTCGCCTTCCATCAGAAGTGTAAAGGGAGAATCGAGACTCATCTGCAAACAAAATTCTTGACCATTCTTCTTCATCCCACTGCATGTGTTCACGGGCGTATCGCAGTCTCGCAACTCGATGTTGTCTCTCGAGTTTTGGGCCACTCGCTGGTCTTCGGGGTTTCAAATTTGCTTCAGCAAGTCTTCTTCTCACTGTACTGTCACTAATGTAGTCCCTCCGGGTCTGAAGTAGCTGTTGCTGGACTTCAACTGCATTTTGGTGGCGATTTCTTAATACAGTGGAAATAATATAACGATCTTCTCGGGCCTGGTACACCTGGGTCTGCCATTACAAGATCTCCTCAGATGGTGTCCAGTCTCTTCGTACCTTCACTTTACCTCCTGGACCGTTTGTACCGTCACACCCACCATTCTTGCAGTGCGACGCATACTGATGCCAAGTTCCAGAAAAGCCATGATAGCACATTCTTTAACTGAAAGAGGCATGATAAATAAATGTTATGTGATTATATGGGTCATGCTATTTTTAGCATAAATTTTTAAAACAAGACCCATCGATCTTGAAAAAAAATTAAAAAACAGAAAGAAAAATGTGAATGGTAAAATTGTAATTCGGAAACGTCCACTTTGAAAAAGGAATGGTTTTGTTTTTGAAGTTTTTTTTCAGCCAATTCTTAAAAGAAACCGAAGAACCGACTATAACGTATTTATGTACAAAATTAAATTCTCTTTGGAGTCATCCCAATTTTAAAGGTGTGATACTTACTCTTGAAGGCCAGTGTAGAAGAGGGAAAGAGATTCAAGATTGTGTTACTGTCATGTTAAATAAAATGTATTCTCTGTAGTCTCTTCTATGGCATTTTCGTACGCTTTCACCACATCTTCAAGGCTCGTAAATCGAATACCTCAAATTTTATCTTTAGTGCTTGGGAATAAGTAAATGTCGCAGGTTGCCAGGTAAGGACTGTATGGCGAATGACTTGAAATATTCAACAGTACATTTTGCAGAGTGCGCTGAAGCACTGTCGTGGTGAAGGAGTATTCTGCTTCTGGGGCGCTGCTGTTGAATTTTTTCCAAGACAACAGGCAAATAGCGACTGACATACCAGTCTACAGTAACTTTCCTTCCATCTTCTAGCACAACTGTCGCGAAGTTACCTTTCCGACCACAGAATGAGGCAATCATCTTTTCATTCATTGATTTTTTCCTTTCTTTTTCAAATTCAAATTCAAATTCAAATATTTTAATTAAAAATAGGATTTAAAATCACTTATTGAATTTCAAAATCTACCACCCATTCAAAAGATACTGCCTCAGACCTGAGAAGAATGGGCGCAAGAAACTCAGCGGGCTTTTTTTTTTATTATATAAAATATGGATTACAATGTAATATCGTACAATAAACATTTATAATTAAAGAGCCTGAGGGTGTTCGCTTTATTCCCAGTCCGTGTTGTCATTAAGAAAATCGTTTATGATAGCATATATATAATAACCTTTCCCACACAAACGTTTTTTAACAATTCTTTTAAATTTCGTAACACATTTGTTTTGTACATTTTCTGGGATCATATACATTGCCCAACAAAAGACTTACTAACTTGACCCAACCGAGTAGTAGGCATAACAAGTTTATGTTTGTTCCTCGTGTTAACATTATGAATGTCACAGTTTCTAGAAAATTCCTCAATGTGCTTATGAACATACAAAACATTATCGAAAATGTATTGAGAAGCAACAGTCAAAATGTTTATTTCTTTAAATTTTTCTCTTAATGATTCTTTAGGACTTTACCTTAGTTGGTCGATCCTCGAAATTTCCTATTGTTTGAAATTACCAATCTGGCTTTGCTTCATTATTAAATTGGTTTCAAATGCAATAAAGTTTTCTTATGCAATACAACTCAATGTTTTTTTAATATAATATTGTGTGCATGTATGCTAAAATCGCTCGCTAATTTAAAAAAATCATTTTTAGTCCACTCATCCATTCATTTTTAGGATAAAATATAAATGTTAAGCAGCCTATTAGAATAGTAATTATCAATAATTTCTTATTTCTTTCATGTAACAATGAAAATCACTGATCAAACTGAATAGGTAGGCATTTCTGAAATGCATGATGCCTTGAAAATAACTGAAATAATAGTAGAAAATTGTGTAGGAAACAGCACGAATTCTTATGAAAATTTTGTTGTATCTGTATCAATAATATTTGCATAAGTAAAAAGTTAAAGTGATTGAAATAATACGTCGAACTCATTGCGGTCACGGGCGTCGCAAATGTTATCAAATAACACAATAATATGAATGAAGGATGCAGAAATAAACTACAGTATAACTATTTGATGTCAACAACCAACAGGTCACAAGGAATCAACATAAAATCTGTTTCTTTATTTGTATTCATTTTAAAATTAATTAATTTTAATTTAAACTCCCTCCTCGCTTCAATAAATAAAAATATTATAAAACATGAAATATAAAAAGAGAACTTTCCATTTACATATCAATAGGTCGTTATATATTTTGGACTCAAAATCAAACACATTTTACGACGGATTGTCAATCACAGCTTGTCCCTGAGGGAGTATTAAATTGAAGTGCGGTCGGTTTACTGATATAAGCTCCACAAACAGAATATCAGTATAGTATTTGCTGATAAACTGTTTGTGGAGTCTATATAATATAGGCTTTTTCATTTCTGCATTTGGATTTCATTAAAATAACCCAAAATTCGGAGTTTTAGGCCCGCAATCAGACTAGCCGTGGGCTGTTACTGTTTCACGGCAGAAAATGGCGCCGCTGTAGTATCCAAAGAGAACCTTGTAATAATTAAACAAAATTAAATTCTATAATTTTGTTTTATTGAACGTCAAATAACTTGATTAATAAGAATCATAGATTGAGAGTTCATCATCATAACATTACTCACACGGGGAAATTCAGACGGTGGCTCCGTAGTAGATACGAGTATAAATCAAAAACTTTCTAACATTGAATTTTGATATATTTTGCATTGCGTTAAGCTTAAAATCAAAAGCATTGTTATATTGAGGGGAAAACTGTAAGTCCAGAGATTTGTGTTTCATTTGTTTCAAAGTACTATATCTGTATGCAAAAAAAATGATTTAGCAAGTTCTCTTATAATTAAACTGCAATAAAACTGCCTTGGAGACACGATAAAGATTAACGTTTTTATTTCAAAGAAACGCATCATTATAGCACAGTAGCCGGCAGTTACATGTGTAACAAACCGGAAACTAAGCCTTGTTAATAAAATATTGAAGCATTAGTTATTGGTTGTCAGGTTATTTTTCTAGCCGACTTTATAAAAGGAGAGAGTTTTGGAACGAAGTTCCTTAAGGGAGTTGCGGATCGTAAAGAAAGTAAAAAGTGTAAGATTTTTATGTATAGTGTATGTCTGATAGCTATACAATGTATCATGATATAATAGTCTACATGATGACTGTTACGTAATATTTAATACAACATTTAATGGAATGTTTTTCTTGGATATATTTTTTTTAAATTTCTGTGAAATATTTTATTTGATATATTCAAGGGAAACTTTGAAATATTATGTGATTTTAAACTTTGTCCGTAAAAGTTTAGCAACCACAGTCTTAAGAAACTGTTCCCTGCAGTCTAGACGGGACAATTATTGTTTTCGTGAGTCTCAATTAAGAACAATTAACACCAATTTATGTATATGATATAACACCAATTGTCAATAACGAATATGACGTATATTTTGAGATCCAAGATGCCGGATGTGACATTTTCATTAAAATCAATATCGATATTTATCATTTTTGAAATTTTCGGGAGTGCCGATGAACACACAATTTTATTTCAAAAGTCCAGCATTTTTCAGGTTCAACACCCTCGAGAATCATGAAAACAACACCCAGGATAAAGAAGTTGATAATTTCATGTAGCTTCAACTTGGTTTTACATTTTGTCAGCACTATCAGTTTTAACATCCTCAAAAACTATGAATACGAAACCCATGAAAAAAAGCTGTCATTTTCTTGCAGCTGCCATCTTGCATTTATATTTTGACAGCACAATCAGTTTGAGTACCCTCTAAAATCAAGATAACGACACCTATGATGCAAAAAAAGGAAATTTTATGCGGCTGCCATCTTGGATTAACGTTATGAGGGCACTATCAGTTTTTTACCCTCAAATACCACAAAAAGAGCATCCATGATGCAAAACATGTCAATTTCATGCGGCCTCCAACTTGGATTTACGTTTTGACAGCACTATCTATTTCAGCACCCTCGAAAACCATGAAAACGACACGCGTGACGAAAAAGTTGATACGTTTTTACAGCCGCCATTTTGAATTTTCCTTTTGGCAGCAATACCTGGTATTGGTTTCAACACCCACGAAAACCATGACAAAACACATGTAGGTAAGTATTTTTGTCCAAAATAAGTAAATATAAAAAAACATCCAAGAAAACCATTAAACCACACTCATAAAAAAAAATTGATAATTAATATTGCGGCCGCCATCTTAGTGTACATTGTGAATTATGTTCCCGAACTTATTATAATTGATCTCAGGGACTTATATTTCGAATAACTACAAGAAAATTATAATATTAATATAACAATAAATCCTTCTTATATACTGCTATTCTATAGTTTAAAATCGAAAACTGGAGTTTTGATGGAGCCGAGTTCAAATAGCCGTATAACACGCAATACGCTTGCATTTATAAAAAGATCGCGGAGACAAATAACAACGCGACACTCGACTCATCTTGACCGCGAAAACAGCTTAGGGACCTCGTCGCAGCGCATGTTAGTGTGAGTGTGTCATTTCGAACGTTTATAGGTAGTTTCCGTACATATGTTTACTGTGATTATAGTAAAACACTTCATTTTCTTTTTGACAGCTCACGCCTATAAACTACCGTTTTTTTCTTGGAATAATGTACTTCAGTAATGTCGTACTTTATAGACGGGTTACGCCCAACTAGTGAAGTGCCCTGTGCATAACAAGCAACCAGAGAATATAAACAGTTCTAGAAATACTATAAATATAATAATGTGACTTCATGTAAGTATTGTTTCTGTGAATTTAATAAGAAGAAGAAATAAAAATAGTATATCTTAAATTCCAAGATTAATTATATGCAAGGAATTAAATCGAAATTTTTGATTTTTTCAAACTAAGAGTAAGAAACAATGACTCCACTTATTCATTCATTTTTTTATTAAGAGCTGTCTTAAAATGTACTTTGCCCTTTACAAAATTTTGAATATCTCGCAAACATTGATTTAAATTATTATCACTGATAATCGTGATTATACTAGGCGTAGCTGATACTATTCAAATTATCATAATAACATTAGCCCCAATTTTCAGGCCATTGTAATTAGCATGACAATTGCCGCTATTGCTCTAATAGGTTTGTATTTTATAATAAAGATTTATAGATTTTACAATTAGATCTATCTCAAATATGTGCGACGGCTGGTCCATGCGTCAGCGCGTAAGCGAGTGCTGTGGTGCCTGGTCGACCTGTTGTTAATAAATCAATGTATTTGATGCGAGTACACACTATCGCAGTATTCACGGCCATTAAGTTTATGAAGCATCTTCACACAAACAATGAATTTTTAACTCTAACGGCTGATGCATTTAATATATATATAATTTATATGTATACAGTTTATTTTTACAATTTTTTATGAAATATTTCATAATTAAGGACTTTTCAACTTTGAACATAATTCAAATATTTTTATTCAAAATAAGATTCAAATCACTTGTACGTAAATAACTATCACCCATTCAAAATAGACTGCCTCAGACCTGAGAAGAATGGGCGCAAGGAACTCAGAGAGCTTTTTATAAAATATGGATTACAATGTAATATCGTGCAATAAACATTTATAATAATTAATGAGTCTGAGGGTGTTCGCTCTATTCCAAGTCTGTAGTATCATTATGAAAATCATTTATAATAGAATAAACTTTCTTAAATACGAGTTTTTTAACGATTCTATTAAATTTAGTAACACATTTGTTTTATACCTTTTGCTGGCATCGTATTGTAAACGCATATACATCGCCCAATAAAATACTTTCTAACTCGATTTAACCGAGTAATATAGCCATAACAAGTTTATGTTTGTTCTTCGTGTTAACATTGTGATTGTTGCAATTTCTAGCAAATTCCTCAATGTGCTTATGAACATATTGAACATTATAAGGAATATATTGAGATGCAACAGTCAATTTTTTATTCAGTTATTTAGGACCTAGTTTATGACCTACCTTACAAATTAATCTGGTATGTTTATTACCTGCAGCCATTTAATAGTCATAGAATCAAAGAGAACAACATCTTTGTTTTTTTTTTTATGTAAATCAGGGACGAGACAAGCGGGACGTACTGATGGTAATTGATACGCCCTGCCCATTACAATGCAGTGCCGCTCAGGATTCTTGAAAGACTCACAAATTACGACTGCGCTCGACATCTTGAGACATAAGATGTAAAGTATCATTTGCCCAGTAAATTCACTAGATACTGCGCGTTGCACAAAGATACACAGTACTGCTTACACATTACTGCTTCACAGAGAAATATCCGCCGTAGTGATACTCATAATCTAGCCGGAAACGTAACATTGAGAATATAACTCTACAAAACAATCACATGCCAGACTACAAATGACGCCATTTTAATATATTTATAATTAACCATATATTATTATCATATATTTTATATGCATGATAAATTTATACCATATTTAAACTAAAAATATCACGGACAAGGAAATAAAATTCATATAACGCTGGACAATTTCTAAGTCGTCAGGGTCACTAAACTCTTGGATAAGAGGTCAACAAAACAAAAAGTTATAGCAATATTTCGACTTAACTTAACTGTACTAACTGTAGCTGACAGTATTTAACAATGTTGTTGATATTTATGAAAAACAGTAAAACTCTGTCAAATAAAAAAGTAAAATTTGCTTCTTCAAGTGAAGTGAACTTCATATACAGTATTCCCCTGAGGTACTTGTCTCGTTGTCAAAATGATCAGACATTGAATTAATTTGAGGCGAAGTTTTCTGTACTATCGTCGAACGATAAAATTAATAGTAGATCTTAGCAATGAGATTGTTTAGTTTTGTATATTATAGAATGTTTTAGTCAGTAAGAAGAAAGTATTGCTAAGAGACTGGTTGCTTGTGGGTATTTTAAATACACTGTCACAAAACGTTATTACTTGTATAAAAATAAGGGACAAGATGAGCAGTACGTTCAGCTGTTTTATAATTGATACGCCCTGCCCATTACAAAGCAGTGCCGCTCAGGATTCTTGAAAAACGTAAAGTTCTGAGCGGCACTACAATTGCGCTCGTCACTTTAAGACATAAGATATTAAGTCTCATTTGCCAAGTGATTTCACAAGCTACGGCACCCTTCAGACCAAAACACAATAATGCCTACACATTACTGCTTCACGGCAGAAATAGGCGCCATTGTGGTATTTAAAATCTAGCCGGTATCCTGTGCAACGCAGCCTCCCACTGGTAAAATGTATTAACTCAGATTGTGATCACAGATAATATTATATGCTGTTAAAATTGAATTATTAGTCAAATAAAAATTTATGCGTTGCGTGTGTGTAATGTTGTCCGATAAATGTTTCATATTAAGTTTCGTATCATTCATTCTTTCATTCAAAAACCCCAGGGGTGGACTCTGATAGACAATAATAGGTAGGCGACAATTTAAAAATGTAAGTGCTACGGGTAATGTTAGAAGGTTATGTAATTTAATAATTAATGCTGTGCATGACTTTTGTAAATGTGACATTTGTGACCTATGAAAACTTATATAATACTAGCGGACCCGACAGACGTTGTTCCGTGCACACGTCTTAAAATTGAATAATCGGTCCAGCCGTTAGGAGGAGTTCATGAATATACATGGGCAGGAGATCTAATTATGCACTCATTTTCAAATTCACTGAAACATACAAAAAAATCATCAAAATCAGTCTAGTCGTTTAGGAGGTAGTACGATTGTGAATCTAAACCATCCTCGAATCCATTTGAACACACACAAAAGAATTCATTCAAATCGGGTCAGCAGCATATAGGAGCAGTTAACTGTCAACACACGTACAGAATTACAAATATGTAATATATATTAGTCATAATATATTTTAATAATGTACTGAAATTAAATATAATATCAATGAATTGTTTGGGGCTTTTACATAGTTTGACCCAGTAGTTTTAATTTTATGAATATTTATATGAAAATTTTCGTCGGTCGTCGGAGGACATTGTTGCTTTCTGTGTACGGATTTTTTTTGAGTTTTCAGTCAGTTGACTATGTATTATTATTAACTGACACTAAAACGCAAAAAAATAAAAAAATACGTTTAAAAAACCGACTTCACAAATTCAAAAGTATCAAATAACTAAAATTTTTATTTAATACACAATCTGTATGTGTTATATATTGTTATATGTTTATGCATAATACAAAGTAGGCATTTTATAGCCAAAAGTAAAATCTTATGTGCAGAGTAAGCTGCAGCACACAGCTACCTGTTAATTCAGGAGGTCTACTCGCAAAATCGACAACGATATATTTGGAATGATACGATAATACTCCGAACATATCGCACCTACCCTACTCTAACAAATGTTCGTATTCCATATCGTTTATCGTAACAACATCGTAACCGTAGACTAATATTTAGATGTTTTTACGATGTTAGAGTGCGCAAACCTTGAAAATCTAAATTATTATCTGTGCTATGTCGCTGTTAAGTGTCAAAAGTCAAAACATAGCTTAGGTGCTAAGGACCATGCCAGACTCTGCATCACCAATTTGGTATCATTTACACAAAATTTAAATATTCAAAAATTATTTAATGAATATAATATGACCATTTAAAATTGAATAAATAATAGAAAACTTGGGTATACTAAATGTAAAGAAAAGTAGCTCAACCCTTCTCGTCGGCTTCCTATTTCTCAGGCGGCCATTTGCATTACTTTCTACGCATAACGATCAACAAAATGACTTAAATTACTTGGTAGTAAAAAAATCCTGTTGAATAGTAAATCACATGTTATTATTTTAATAATATTTATAAAGTATGTATACTCGTATTGTATGTCAAATATATCTATACAACTTGAAACGATAATACCAATGACTGCCTAGAAGGTGTCGTTGAGATTGTCGTAAAAGTGACGTTTGATTATTAGTCATATTTGAATATTCGTCTCTGACATTTTCAACTAAGAGTAGGGTTAGGTCCGATAATATCGAAAAATGTTTTGTTCGTTCAATCATCGTTTCGACATTGAATACGACGTAATTATGAGTAGGATTCGACACGACTAATGCCACGATGTATCACATATCGATTTAAGAGTAGGTCCCCAGTCTTACCACGAACTGATTGTACCGAACTAAACGTTATAGGAAAAATTAAAATTTAAACTTGCGTTTATCAATCTCCGTAGCTCGTATTCAACGTCAGAGTAATGACACAATTCTAAAACGACTCATACTCCGTTAAGGTAGGGAAGGTTTCTTGCTTTTTAAACCCTTCATTTCCTTATATCAGTGCTTTAAATCAAGAATGTTTTTTTATTATGGTATTTTCCTTTATGAAGCTATGTTGTTAATTAATATTTTGTTATTTATTTTAAAGATCACCGATCATTTATTACATATATTTATAATATTCTCTATTATTTCTATGCGAATATAATATTTTAGTTTGAATTTATCAACCCAATTATAAATAATCGCTACGGTGAGTACCGTACTGATTAGACTTTATAAGATTATCTTATTTGCTCCGCTGAGCTCAAACACTGTTAGTATTACAACTCGCTCGTAGTTTTGAGACGTTAAAATTTAACATTTTGATACTATGTATGGTTATGGTTTGTAAAGTGGCTTTGATCCAGTTCATTTCAGCCCTGTTACACTGCGACCGATGTGATCTATTGTGATAGCCACTGTTCAACTATAGCTCACTGCAAACATTGATTCTTTTCATGAATCTTATTATGTCTTTTGCAGTGAGCTGACGTATCTCAAATGGTGGAAGGATTGGACTTCCCAAAGAGATGCTACGTTTACGCATTAAAGGACCACATTCAGAGAGAATGTGTAGCGGGGTTTCATCTGCACTATTACAGAATCTACACGCTCTGCAATCTCTGAGACCTAAGATTGAGAGGTGTTTGTTTAATCTACAGTGCCCCGTTAATGTCCTGGTTCATATGCGTAAGTTTTCTCTACTTAGCCCTAATGCCTCATTTGCAGCCTTTTTGTTGAAGGTTTGGATTAGGGTTTTGGAATGGGTTCAGCCCGGAGTGTTGCTCCAGAGTTTAATGCACTCTTGTGAACATGATGTATCAAGGGTTGATTTAACAAGACTCCTTGGGACACCACAGAAGGGTTCAGGGCCAAATTGAGTGCTTTTAGCGCCAATTCTTGCAAGTTCGTCGGCGTATTCATTGCCTTCGATTCCTGCATGTCCTGGAACCCATCGAAGTGTAACTCTGTTCATTCTTCCCAGAGTATTCAGTATAGTCCGGCAGTTGTCTACAAGCTTTGAGACTGATCTGTTGGAGTCTATAGCGGACAGAGCCGCCTGACTATCTGTGTGGATATAAATACACTTGCCGACGTAGCCTTTATTTAGGATGGTGTCCGCAAATTCTATTATGGCGTATACCTCCGACTGGAAAACGGAGGCAAGGTTTCCCAAGTTGACAGATTTGCCAAATTTGGGGCACTCTCCGAAGATTCCACAGCCAACGTCAGAACCCGACTTGGATCCATCGGTATACCATTTAAGGCTCCCTTTTTTCCAAGTAATTCGATTGTTTAACCAGTCCTCTCTTGTGGGGAATTCAATACTAAAGTTGCTAATGAAGTCAAATTTCGGCAGCATGGCGTCACTCACCATGTCTAATACAAGACTTCTCAGTACGAATTGCTCAAATAGCCGCAGCGAGTTTGAGAGCCAGTTAGTCCGCATATGGGTCATTACTCTATGCATGCTGGCCCTCGCCTCCTTTTGTAGATATAGGTTTAGGGGCGGCAGGTTCAGAAGTGCATTTAGGGCTGCCCCCGGCGTGGACGTCATGTCTCCTGTTGTTATCGCGCATGCAGTTCTTTGAAGGCTTCTTAATTTGGCAATAACGGTCTTTTGGGCAATTTTTCTGCACCAGACCACAGAGCCATATGATATAAGTGGTCTTACAATGGCTGTGTACAGCCAAAGGGCCATGTTGGGCTTTAGACCCCATTTTTGGCCGACAAGACGACTACAACTACTTAAGGCAAATTTTGCCTTTTGCACAATACCGTCCACTTGACTATTCCAGGTAAGTTTCTTGTCTAAAGTAAGTCCCAGATAACTTACCTTGTCGGAAAACGGTATCTCGACGATAACGATCTATTATTCAGTCGCGGAGATATGAGGCCTTCCAACTTCCGCTTCCTTGTGAAAGGAACCAGGACAGTTTTGTCAGCATTAACCGCCAGTTCATTTTCTTGGCACCATTTGGATATTATGTTAAGCGCTTTTTGTATAAGGTACGAGATGGTACTTTGGCTGTCGCCTCGATTCATTATCACTAGGTCATCAGCATAACCTTGAGTGTCAATTCGAAGTTCATCCATCTTATAGAGAAGCCCATCAATGACAAGGGTCCATAGTAGAGGCGAAATGACGCCTCCTTGTGGACATCCTTTTGTGGTCATTACATCAAGAAAGACACCATGTAGCCTCAATCTAACAATCCTACTTGAGAGCATCGACTCAACCCATTTGACCGTGGTAAAGTCGGCCATTTTATCGGCTAAAGCCTTAACTAAGGCCTTTATGGGTGTTTTATCAAAAGCTCCTTCAATGTCTAGGAAGGCGCAAAGCGCAATTTGTTTGTCCTCAAGTGCCCTTTCTACCCTGTCTACGACTTGTAATAGGGGGTAGATCTACCTCTACAATAGGCATGTTGAGTACGGTGGATGGGGTTATTAGGTAAAACCTTATCTCTGATGTACCTGTCTATCACCTTCTCCATACCTTTCAATAAGGATGAGGTAAGGCTGATTGGTCTGAAGGATTTTGGAATTGAGTAGTCCTTTCTGCCAGCCTTTGGAATAAACAGTACCTTGACCTTATTCCACTGTTCTGGGATGTGTCCACATGCAAAACTCGCTCTGTAGATCCTGAGTAAATGTGGAAGGAGAATGTCAATTCCTTTCTGCAGGAAGATAGGAAGAATGCCATCCTCCCCACTTGCTTTATAGGGTTGGAACGATTTAATTGCCCATTTCACCTGTGCCGGTCTTATTACTTTGGCGGACTTACACCAGTCCTCCCTACGAGTTCTATATGGTGTACTCGCCTTAAGTTCTTCAACCTCAAGATTGAGCGCTCCAGGGAAATGGGTTGAGACTAGAAGTTCCAAGGTTTCCTTCTCATTGGATGTGAAGGTCCCATCTGGTCTTTTCAGAACTCCCAGTTCGTTCGGGCGTGTTTTCGAGAGCATTTTATGAAGTCTTGCACCTTGAGTCGTACTCATGACGTCCTCACATAGCTTCCTCCATGATGCTCTGCGGGCCCTCCTTATTTCTTTATTGTATTCCGTCAAGGCTTTTGTGTAAACTGACCAGTTTTTGGTGTTTTTAGCCTTGTTGAATAATATTCGGGTTTTCTTTCTAAGGTTTTCAAGCTTAGAGTTCCACCACGGTACTTCTCGATTCGAGGTCTTTGTTTCTAGTGGACAGCTTGTTTCATAGGCATCTATAATACCTTGCGTCAGAGCCGACACGGCTAGATCAAGGCTCTCTACGGACTTGATACTCTTCGGAATTGATTCTAGGTTCCGCCTTAGGTTTACCTGGTAGGTGTCCCAGGTAGTCCGTCTCGGATTCCTAAAGGTTATGGTTCGGCAGTCAGGAGTGGCTGCTAAAGAAAAAGTTATGTGTTTGTGGTCGGACATGGAGTTTTCATTACTTACCTTCCAGTTTAGGATATGTCTGGCAAGATTTTCCGTAGCGAAGGTTATGTCCAAAACTTCCTGCCTTGCTCTGGTTACAAAGGTAGGAGTACAACCTATGTTAAGATTTAAGGTTGATACTATGTAGCATAACTAAAACTATATATTCTTTGAAGTGATTATATTTTCAGGTAAAAAACGATTGTTTTAAAAACAAGAGGGACGTTGGGTTGGCTGTTCAATATTAGGAATTTCTGAGAGGCTAATATTACATGTACCAGCCAACCAAACTTCAGCATTTGGTATGTTTTACATTAAATTAGAAATTTTAACAAGGTTGATATTAACATAATTCCACATCACCCAGCTGCTGATTCCGCCGTACAAATTAGGGTTAGTCTGCATACATGTAACTTACTTATGTTTATTATTTTATGCAAAGCAAAATACGTTAAACATTTTACTATATATTGTCAGGTAAAATAGATTACACACTTTATTACACAGTAGACAATATAATATCCTGCTTCTTATAAGATGAAATTTTAACACAACACGTTTGTTTTAAATTAAATTAAGTTTGGCAAAGCGAGAAACAATATTTGTTTAAAAGATCTACTTATTTTAAGATGTTTAATAAACATGAGCCCCGTGGACGTACTAACTGTATATCAAATAAATATAGTACTAGCTGACCCAGCAAACGTTGTATTGCCGATATTAAAATCGCGATACAAAAGTAACTGTTGATTGTACACTGTGTAAAAATTTGAAGTTGTATGTATTTTTTAATCCTGACTCATAATCAAACTAATTTAAAAAAAATGTCAAAAAAAAATAAAAAAAAAACTTTGGCGTGGACCACCCTTAACATTTAGGGGGATGAAAAATAAATGTTGTCCGATTCTCAGAACTACCCAATATGCACTCAAATTTCATGAGAATCGGTCAAGCCGTTTCGTTTAACTACAAACACCGCGACATGAGAATTTTATATATTAGATTTTCAGAGCGCTGTTTGTTTACTTAACGACGCTTATGGTTTTATTGACTTTTACGACTATCTCAAAACTAATTAAAAAGCGCATATTCCCAAATATTATGTTAAAATCTAGTAAGGAATCTATCAATTAACATAGTTATCCACTGAGGTGCATATAGATGCATGAAGCCACAAAGCTGAGATTGTTTGAGAACTTGATTGTTGTGAGGCGAGCTAGGAAATAACAATACAGACTTGTGTTAGATGTAGCTCCTTAATTATTAACATGGAAACATTGCTTTACCGCAAATATTGTTGGCATGTTATTAGAAAGCGTATTGAAATTTATAGTTGCATCAACTAAATATTAGCTTTTATTTTTGTATATTGGTTAAACAATATAATTGTAAGAGTAACAATAATCAGAATTCTTATTTAATCAAGTATAAGAAATATATGCAGAAGGGGTTGGTAATTTAAGCGAACACAATAAAACTGTTATATCTGTATTTTAAAGTTTCCACTTAGAATTCCAATAATCATTGACGATTAGGACATAATTTTCCCTTATAATTCACAATAAGTAATGCCTACTCGAAATTTAGCGCTCTGGCTTATATAGGGCACGACCGTCTACCGTGACCATACCTACCAACTGTTAGTTGCACAGGGAGTATAGGCGTCACAACCTGAGGTCAGTGCTCGGCCCAGACCTGTCGTTGCCTAGCGTGGTGAAGAGCATGCTGGGCAACGAAGAGGCTTGGAAAGCGGCGTCTGAATTCTGTGAGCACGTGATGCTGCAGAAGGAGGATGTCGAAAGGACCCGCGAGAGGGTCGCAGCTGATGCTCAGAGAGCGACTGGACGGGGTGGGAGGGGAAGAAGGCGCTATGCCCTTCCGAATCTGGCCCCACCTGACACCCGGTAAGCGGCCAAATGTGGCAAATTTTCCTCGAGGTTTTCCGGTGAAATGCCCTGTAAAGACCCCGGAAAACCTCGCAATCAGGGGAACCTCATGAGGTTCGAGGAGGTTTTAGTGGGTATTACCAAACTTCGCCAACTTCTACCTAAGTAGAAGATAGTCGAAGTGGTTGAGTCCCACACTCCCTGTGCCACTTAGTGTACAGAGGAAGTATGTAAATGTATTTCCTCCTCGTAAAAAAAAAAACTTCTTAATAGCTCAAGAATCAAGTAAATGTATGTGTACAGTGAGGACTTCTTATAAGGAATAATTAAATAAATAATTACAAAACTCGAAGCAAGCCTCATCTGAGTTTCTACTTGTTGCGGCAATGACGCCTATATACATACAGCGTGGCGCCATAATTGCGATATTAAATGACCACACGGATAGAGCTACCAAACTATAATTAAAACAATTATATATTATAAAAGTAAACAAAATATTAGTAACTCACGTCGTCGCATGAGACAGCACGAAGTAGGTATCAATGCCTACGCTAGTACGCGGCTACTAGATTACTTACAGGGTGTTCCGAAATGATATTATTGAAAATTAATGTTCTTACGAGAATTATGTATTTTGAATATTATTTTGTGATTACGGATAAACAATTCTTTAAAAAAGTAAAATCCATATGTTTATTTACTGTCGCCATTGTAATGCCACGCTGTATATTGATTCTTGTTTTACTCTTCAACAAAATTCTCCAAGACAGACAACAAGAATCATTTCAGGTTTCTCGCGGTTAATTTTTAACTATTAAGAACATTGTTTTTATGAGAAAAACAATTTTACCTATCGCGTAGTATGACTTTATATCCCTTATCACCTTTAATTTATTCAAAACTTAATTAATGCTGTTAACTTTTTGTGTGTTTTCAATAGTAAGTTTCATTACCTCAGAGTCAATTTCTGCGAGGTAAAATAACTCTAATTCTTCAGAAATAAATAATAAAGCCTGTAATTGAAAAAGCTTTTCAGTATTTCACGGTTTGTTTTGTAATAACAGAAACAAAAGAAAGAGTGCAGTAATAAACATCACAAGCGGATGCACCACGTTTTCTTTAACGAGTTTTCTGCTCATTCAACCAAACACTCGTCGAAGCTTTATATTGTATGATTTTAATTTAATATCATTAAATTTTTATTTGCAATAATGTTAACGGTAATATAATATTATTTTATAAGCTTATATAACAAAATGTAATCTCTATTTTTTATTGTACTTAAATGCTCATTATCTTCTTGTAGTATTTTGTAATATTAAAATAATGAATTTGAAGTTGACAGGCTCAAGGAAATGAAGAATATCATATGTAAGGTTTCCGTTTCGAATCTAAAGGATTATCGTAAGGAACGTGTTTCTTGTAGAGAATGATCGGCTGATTGCTTAGTATGAGTTACAGCATGCAATTCATACGTAACAGTTGTGAGTCAGTCATTGAATACTCAATATACTCTTTTCGTCGTATAGGTAAATGGAAAAGGAAAAAAAATTAAGGATCATGTAGTCAAGTTATAGTTATAATGACCGCCTTTGCTCTATTGCAAAATATATGATCATTAAAAGTGATTAACACTCATTATGAGCAGAGCTGGTTAGGATTCTAAAAACACTCTTATATCTTAGCACACGTCACTTTGAGGCATAAGATGTTACTCATAAGCCCAGTAATTTCACTGACTACGGTAGGTACCCTTTAATAACTTGCTATTATTACAAACAACATGCACTTTTACGCTACATAGTAAAAAGAAGGCGGCGCTATGGTCCTGTGCAAAAAAAAACATTTCACAGGTGATATACACTGGCCTGCAAAAGTAAGTATCACACTTTTCAAATTAAATTTTTTTCTTAACTATAGAAGGTAGAGATTTCAGATTAAAAACGGTTTGTTGCAAATTTTATAAGCTTTAATTCTTAGAAACTAAAATTATACATTAGTAACATTTTTAACTTAAAAAAGATAAAACAATGAAAATAGACATTTTTAGTTTAGTGTAAAAAAATTCAACAAAACTGATTACAGCTTCGAGCCGGTTTGGCATACTGAATACTAGGTTTCGGAGCCGATGTTGGGGAATATTCTCCCATTCTTCTACCAGGGCCTGCTTTAGTGCCCTGAGGGTAGTAGGTTTAGGCGTAGGTAGCTTAGTAGGCGATTTCTGACTTGCCTCCCAAGCTCATCCCAGGCGTGTTCAATCGGGTTGAGATCAGGACTTCTTGATGGCCAAGCCATCACTCTGATACCGACCTCCTGAATATACTCTTGTACGATATGAGCCGTGTGTGGCCGGGCATTATCATGCATCAGCATCGATCCATCACCATATGGGTGATAAATACGGCCCTGCATACTCATTGAGAATCTCTTGAGCATATCTTTGCCCAGTGATGGTGCCATTTTCTATGGCTACTAGCTCTGTGCGACCTGCTGAAGATATGCCAGCCCATACATGTACACTGCCTCCACCGTATTGGACTCTTTCTGAGATGCAGGCTTGTAGGTATCGTTCACCAGGTCGCCTGTAAACACTTCGCCTTCCATCAGAAGTGTAAAAGGAGAATGGAGACTCATCTACAAACAAAATTCTTGCCATTCTTCTTCATCCCACTGCATGTGTTCACGGGCGTATCGCAGTCTCGCTACTCAATGCTGTCTCTCGAGTTTTGGGCCACTCGCTGGTCTTCGGGGTTTCAAATTTGCTTCAGCAAGTCTTCTTCTCACTGTACTGTCACTAATGTAGTCCCTCCTGGTCTGAAGTAGCTGTTGCTGGACTTCAACTGCATTTTGGTGGCGATTTCTTAACACAGTGGAAATAATATAACGATCTTCTCGGGCACTGGTACACCTGGGTCTGCCATTACTAGGTCTCCTCAGATGGTGTCCAGTCTCTTCGTACCTTTGCTTTACCTTCTGGACCGTTCGTACCGTCACACCCACCATTCTTGCAGTGCGACGCATACTGATGCCTAGTTCCAGAAAAGCCATGTTCCTAGCACATTCTTCAACTGAAAGAGGCATGATAAATAAATGTTATGTGCTTTTTAGCATAAATTTTTAAAACAAGATCCATCGATCTTGACAAAAATTTAAAACAGAAAGAAAAATGTGACTGGTAAAATTGTAATTCGGAAACGTCCACTTTGAAAAAGGAATGGTTTTGTTTTTGAAGTTTTTTTTCAGCCAATTCTTAAAAGAATGTTACCGACTATAAAGTTTTAATGTACAAAATTAAATTCTCTTTGGAGTCCTTTTTATTTCGAAAGTATATCTTGGGAACTTAAAACGTTATCCCAATTTTAAAAGTGTGATACTTACTTTTGAAGGCCAGTGTAATACAAGAATATACATTTGTAAGCAAAAATAATAATATTAAAAAGATTTAACGGTCAAAATATGAGAAAGATTTTATGCAACACTCACACCGTAACCATAAATTAACATTGAATGTGTGTGGTGTAGTAAAGGTGTAACCAAGGAATGAAGGAAAAAGGTGATCCAGGTGATCTTCTGGTATACCTAACACATAGATGGGCGGCGGCTATTGAAAGCAAGGGGGAAGGCCTGGCAGTTAGCCTGGATATAGCGAAGGCCTTTGATCGTGTATGGCACAAGGTGCTCCTCTCAAAACTTCCATCATTTGGGCTTCCCGAGATCTTGTGCAAGTGGACCTCCATCTTCCACACTGGGCGTAGCATACAGGTCGTTGTCGACGGATATTGCTCGAACCCGAAGCCCGTGAATGCTGGAGTGCCCCAAGGCTGTGTGCTATCTCCTACGCTGTTTCTTCTGCATATCAATGATCACCTCCAACATACATCGCTATGTGGACGACAGCACTGGTGATGCCGTATACACGGGCCATGCAGGTCTCTCTCGGGAAATCGTCGACCAGTGCCGGGAGAAACTTGTGTCTTCTATCGAGTCCTCTTTCGAGAAGGTCGCGGAATGAGGTAAATTGAACCTTGTCCAATTTAACCCCCAGAAGACTCAAGTTTGCGCGTTTACCACTTAAAAAACCCCATTTGTCGTATCACCGCTCTTCGAGAACACTTCTCTTAAAGCCGCGTCTAGTATCGGATTACTGGGTCTCGAAATCTCGAGCGATTGCCAATTCCGTGGCCATCTGGAGGGCAAAGCCAAATTGGCTTCGAAGAAGCTGGGCGTCATCAATAGAGCACGGAAATACTTCAAGCCGGCCCACATTCTAGCGCTCTACAAAGCGCAGGTCCGGCCACACAGTATTGCTGTCATCTCTGGTCTGGCGCACCCCAGTATCTGCTCGATCCATTTGACCGCGTGCAACCTAGAGCAGCTCGAATTGTCGGGGACTTGGTGCTCTGTGAACGGCTGGATCTCTTGGCGTTGCGTAGAGACGTCGCTTCATTGTGTGTCTTCTACCGCATCTATCACGGGGAGTGTTCCGAAGAGCTGTTTAACCTGATTCCTGCCGCCGAATTCCACCTTCGCACGACACGCCACAAGTTAGGATTTCATCCCCACCATCTGGATGTGTGGCGGTCCTCTTCAGTGCGGTTTTCAAGGAGCTTTCTCCCTCGTACTACAAAGCTATGGAATGAGCTTCCTTGTGCGGTGTTTCCGGGACAATACGACATGGGTACCTTCAAAAAAAGCGCGTACACCTTCCTTAAAGGCCGGCAACGCTCTTGTGATTCCTCTGGTGTTGCAAGAGAATGTGGGCGGCGGTGATCACTTAACACCAGGTGACCCGTACGCTCGTTTGTCCTCCTATTCCATAAAAAAAAATGAAACTGAAAAACGCAGGACAATAGGTACAAAAAATAATAGAACATAACACATAAAAAAGGTAAGAAAATAATATTTATTGCTTTATTAACATTATAACGTATTCAAATGTGGACAAACCTTTATGCTTCCCTTATAGATGACTACAATGAGTGCTTGCGAGAAAGCACAGATTGTGAATCTTACTTGCAGACTTCTCCAAACATACAGTACATAATTAATTATCAAACATAACTTTACCTCAGAAAAGCAAGCTAAATTAGTTAATCCGAGCCCAACGATAGCAATGACGCCACGCGCGGTGTGGCATCTTAGCCACTGACGGGATAAGTATGTGAGTATGTATGATAAGTAACTATATGCCAGTATATGTATAGTTATTGCGTAAAATAGTATGATAACCGTGAACACCAGACTCACACTTTGTAATCTGTTTCAGTTAGTCGTGCACCGCATTCATTGGCCGTAGTTAAAAGCACCCTTTAATTGAAATACTAAATGAATGGACTACGTAGACCTAGACTAACGATTTTCCGAATTTCACAACTGAACGTAAATCCACATTTAATCGCATAATACTTACGCTATTTATTTAATTCAAAAAATCTTTTTCGTCGAGGCATTCGATTCATTGCTGATGGAATCTGTAAAACAAAAAAAAAACGTTTCTATCTAAAATGGGATTGGCTATATATAGCAAATATAATAATTGTGTCTATATAATCTTAATCCGCGATGAACTCCTAAACTAATGAACGGATTGAAATGGGTAATACTTCATGGAGTGCAGTTTAGTCCAACTTGAGAGATAGGATACTTTTTATTTCGATTCGGGACCCATAATTATTTTTATTTCCAATATTTGTTTTGTATCGATATTTTCTATGAGAGAATTTTGTGACGCACGGTTTGACAATTCTGCTTTGAAACAATTTCATTATAACAACAAGGAGCATACGTTACGAAATAATTTTTGATGTTTTGAAATATTATTGGCAAAATCCTTTTAAAATAGTTGTTTTTTTTTATTATCTTGAGAATAACGTCTATCGGGTCAGCTACTAATTAATAAATAATAATATAAAACCAATAAATTTCATTCAGTAATTAATTGCTATTGAAATCAAAACTTCGTTAAGACACAATTAAATTTGTTGACTTAAATTATAACGTTTCTTGATAATAATATTTGATAACATTGAAAATCTAACAAAGCGACACTAATAAATTTCAAATTGTAAACAGTTCAAGAGGGAATTGAGAACTTAATGAAACAAGACGACAACAATAATAATTTTACTCGATTCCGACAAAGATACAGACAGATTTCAATGTGATTTGAAGATAAATTAAGATCAAACCAACACATATAATAATAAATTAAGGTCAGGATTATAAATAATTTTCTAAGAGAATAATGCGATGGCAGATAAAAGTACCTACCTTTGTTTACATCTCTTGCACACATGATATTATGTTTAACAAATAAGATTTAAATTAGCTGAATTTGTATGAATACATAAGAATGACCATCCTGGAGCAAATATCCGACATAAACGATGTATTATGCAGACAAATACCGAAAATATTATACTTTATGATATCAGCACCAACACCAATAATAAAATGTAGTAGAGAAATGTTATTTTCATTCCGAAATATGCATGCATGTCGATATAATTTACAGGGTAATAAATTTTGTTTAAATTTCGTTAATATTATATATCCAGTGGATCAGCAGGTACTCTAAACAATGTAAAGTATTAGATGCAACATGTAATAAGTAATATATTTTTTTAGGAAATGGGGGATAAACGAGCGAACGGGTCACCAGGTGTTAATTAAGTAATCACCGCCTTCTCCTGCAACACGAGAAGAATCACAGAAGAGTTGCCAGCCATTAAAGTGTATGCGCTTTTATTGAACTATCGATTTTTATTTGTCGTAGTGTCCCGGAAACACAGAAAAAGGAAGCTAATTCCTCAGCTTTGTAGTACTCGGAAGACAGTTCTTTGAAAACTGCATTGTGGAGTCCTAGGTGTAGGGACTATGTAACCGAGGATGAAACGGTCACTCATGTAATCCTGGAATGTGCTGGGGTGGCCAACCAATGGGCCAAAACCTTAGTAAATATAATTTCGCTCCAGGAAGTCTGCGAACACCCTAGGAGTGATCTGAACT
Organism: Leptidea sinapis; assembly: GCF_905404315.1. Classification (NCBI taxonomy): domain Eukaryota; kingdom Metazoa; phylum Arthropoda; class Insecta; order Lepidoptera; family Pieridae; genus Leptidea; species Leptidea sinapis. The sequence goes on along the minus strand of NC_066312.1, from coordinate 28,333,876 downwards.
TCTGGAAGGAGCTGGGCTGGTTGGAATGACAGGAGGAAATACTGTTACGTATATACGCCCCGGAACGGGGCGTAATATGTCGGACTCGAGTGTCCGCGTAAGCGGACGCCCCATACCGACTAAAACCTCCTCTGTGCTGTTAGCAGCCCTGGCTTTCACAGCGAAGTAGGACGTGGGCCGTGGAGGCCGCAAAGACTACGCAACAACAGTCGCGGGGCGTCTCCTAAGGAGACTCGAACCTCAGACCGGCTGTGTGCTTGTGGGGAGGAATGACTGGTTAATACTGCACGCAAAATGGACCCAACTGTTTAGTTGGGTCCAATTATAACAATACTGTACTGTGGAGGACCATCACACAAACAAATGATGGGGATGATCCTAATATGTGGCGTGTCGTGTGAAGGTGGAAGTCGGCGGCAGGAATCAGGTAAAACAGGTTTTTGGAACACTCCGCGAGATAAATACGATAGAAAACACACAATGACGTCTGTATAGACCATTGCTGAAGCCTTCGAAAATGATAAAAAGTGAAAAAAATAAGAATAGGATGAAACTCATTGAAAAGGGAAGATATTATGGTAAATGAAAAAATAAGTTACGGATGATCTGAAATCAGGAGGTGGAAAAGGCGGGGTGTTTGAGGGAAAATAATTGTTTACCTTGATTTCCGCCTTGAAGTTCAACCGTGCTCTATTTATGACGCCATATCATATAATATATTACCTGCACGGTCCAGGAATTCTATACATTGTATAGAATATCTTTTTATTAATTTAATTATACAATTTATTCACAGTAAAATAAGCGACTTTGTAAAATTATTTCTTAGACTATACATGTATGTGAGGCGGCTATTTTATTGTTACCACAACGCCGCCTATTTCTGCCATGAAGCAGTAATGTATAAACATTATTGTGTTTCGGTGTGAAGAGCGCTGTAGCCAGGACTTATTATTACGTCATCAAGTAGAAACTTTCTAGTTAGGGCTTCACCCCTTCGCGTCTTATTCAATCTAATTTTATTTATTGAAGCAAGCTTGAAGTAGAAAATTTCAAATAGGTACATTAAAATGTATTACTAAAATGTAATTTTCTAAGTGCTTCAATATTACTGTAACATATTTTTTAAAGGCACGTAAATATTAATAGCTTCATAATTCCACCGAACACAGATCTGTGCTTAGACAGTGATATAAGTTCTTCAAGAGCATTAGTAAAAGAAATTTAATAAGTAAACTTTTATGTCTTTCGTTGAAAGGAATCACATAAATAACATCAATGATACACCCAATTCGATATTTTAATAATGGAGAATTACCTACTGGAAGCTACAGCTAAAAATTACATTTTTAGAGGTTAGCAAAAATACAATATTTAAGGATTAGTTAAGGGAAGAAATTACAGTGTGTGTATAAACAACGCAATACCCAATATACTATGTAACTTATTAATAAGTATTTCCCTTTCTTCAAATAATTACTAATCTACCTTTAGACTATAAATATATAAATAACCTTTTAGCCTGTAATATTATATATCATATCATACTTCAGTAAGCTTCACAGGGTATCTGCGAACACGATACTTTTCTAGTCGATTCGCTGCGCTCGTGCGGGATCAAGTTGTTATATAAATCGTAGGCATATTTTGATCCCTTGTTTTATGTACGTTTTATGTGACAAATAAGGATATATACACCGGTTTATCGCTAGCCCGATACGTGCTACGAAAGGCAAAAATCCAAATGAACAATTTTCTCTTCGTCGCTATTAAGATATCAGAAGAATTTGGATAAATCGTGGTATTGTTATAATAATAATTAGTAAGACTACTATAATTGCCAATACTAGTAATGTTAATGACATATATATTAAAATACAGTATCTAACATAATATATACTTAAAAACTGAATATTTTTATTTAGCATTTTTTAGTTGTCTATAGCCAACAATTATTTGATATAATGAACAACATAGCTAACCTTTCTGGTTAAGATAAAGTAAGTTGTAGGTTAGTAAATAAGTTAAAAGTTATGACTATATTGTGTTGTCATCAATCCTTTCAAACTTTTCAAATTTAACTAAATATGATACGAGTATATGACGTTTAAAATTAGTGAAAATACCGTTAACAGAATTCGTTACATAGATAGATACATATCAAGATAATAAAAGCGTATAAAAAGAAACGATATTATGTAAAGTGGCTGGCATCGGATTAAGTCAGCGCGAGTCAGACAGGGACCAAACTATTGAACTGTAACAATACCACTTACATAGTTTTATTTCGCTTGAGATGTTCTACAAACAAATTTTTTTCTATGAGGATGTACGAGTACATCTTTTATATGTTTTAAAAGAGACAGTTACGGAATGAGGAATATTATCTAGTAAATATTATTAATGGATACTCAGCTACCTTCCACTTATCCTCTTTAAAGCAATTTATGAATTAGTGATACACGGTAAACTATATTATAGCTCCGACATTAATAAGTGTAATTTTTTGACCTAAGTGAATCAATGATAATATTACATTTTAATTTTTTGGTATCAATCTTTATTTCTCATTGTTGACATTTTATCTTTCATAGTGACTCGTCTTCAATTTAGCTTGATGATTAGTGACAATGCGTACGTCATTGTAACAAGCACAGTAGGTACTACTTTTTTTACTTTACCATAGCTTTTTACTCTAGTGGTAAGATTATTCCACATCCAAGCCCGTTGGCATAGTGATAAAAGAAACGCTTCATGCGTCTAAAGGTATTATCATCGACGAAGGGATAAAAGCCCTTTCACAGCCTGGTAGTCCGATAGCAAAATGATGTTCAATCAGGCAACGTCTAGTCACCCACTCCGACATGTCTTAATACGCAAAAAAAAGTAAGATACATGAATGTTTTATTATTAGAAAGATCCGTATTTTGTTTTGTTATTTCAAAACAAACAACATGAAGGCCCGTAAGCTGAGTAAACGAAGACTAACTAGCTCTTCTTGCCATCTATTATTCAAGGTGTCAAGGTGAATCTGGTATCTGAAGCCTAGTGCTCGTCGACAATTGCCCAGGCCTTGTGTTAGTTAATAAGTCCATTTTATTTTTACAATTACTTTCTGCGATTCCATTTTTATTTTATTCAAATTAGCTCAAGGCTCACTTTTTAAAGTTATACTTAATACATGATAATTTAAGTAAGAAGAAAATATTAATACCATCTTCCAGAAGTTATACAAGAGCATTGTCGACCTTTCTCGAACTCTTACTCGAGATTCTTACTCGAACTCAAAACTTGAACTCGAAAACCGAAAATACTTTGGTACATAATTGGTTGCTGGAGGGCGACTATCGAACCGGCCACCATGGCAAGAGTCAACGGTTCTTATACCTATTGTGCCATTTATATATTAAAGTAGGTACAACAAAAAAAAAAACAAAACGTTAACAATATTGATTGACAAAAGCTTAAGTTCAGTCATACACTTAATTTCATAACAATAAATAAATTATATCAAACAGATAAAACAGATTACACTTAAGTAGAGCAATTCAATTCCAGGCTACTTTATAATTTATCTGTTATAAACTATTTAAAGACATTATTATTAATATTCTAAATTATTTATTCAGCAAGTCTCATGTATAATGTTTCTTAAACATGTATTTCTTCAAAGTATCAAGTGCGAATGGTCTCTAACTATTAGATTAATATTGTTACTATTAAAATATTTTCCAAATATTACGATTCTTAAGCAGTGAAATTTTACTAACTCTGCATGAACCAAAATTTATTTTAACAAAATATTTTTGTTATATAATTCAATGTATTGTGCAACATGTAATTTTAATTTAACAACAAATATAATATTTCGTTCTCTGCTATTATCACGTCATATCTCACAGCGAGATACTGTGCTTAATTTGACTGCGTGACGCAATGAAATGCAACGATTTTATTACTGCGGGGCGCTTAGGGGATCAAACATCTGGAGTGTTTATTTTTAAATGATACTATAAAGTTACTAGAACATCATATACATGATAAAATATTATGTCTTATAGGATTTATAGTAAACTTATACATACTTCGTTATTGTCTATGTATATATAGATAATATAAGAGATTTCCACCCATATATTGACTTATTACGATATCTCTCGAACCATAAGGCGTAGACACTTGAAATTTGGTAGGAATACTTCATTCGCCAAGCAGAGATCAGCTAATAACGAAATTTAGGAACCCCCAAAAGATAGAATAAAAGGAACCCTGAAATCTCACCCATACCACTCGTATAGAAGAAGGGCTTTGAATGCGAAAGGAATGCTTAACATGTGATTTATACGGCCCGGATGAAATTTAAAGACAGAAACAGTGTAACCTTTTGGTAGATCAGCCACTTGTCATTTATTCACTTTTGTGCAGGAGACAGTCGAGGTTTTTTTATAACAGTTAGGGACGAGCTGCTGTCTTCTCTGACAGCTGAAGACCCTTGAAAAACCCAAAATCTCCGAGCGGCACTACAATTGAGCTTGTCACATTGAGACACAAGATAATAAGTCTAATTTTCCCAGTAATTTCACTAACTACGGCACTCTTAATACCAAAACACAATAATTCTTACACGTTATCGCTTCACGACAGAAATAGGCACCGTTGTGGTACCCATAATCTAGCCGGCATCCTGTGCAGAGGAGCCTCCCACCGGTGATGAGGTCAAAAATTTGGTAAGATTACGACAACTTGACGATCTGATGCTAACATATTAATATAGTAGACTTATTTACATTAATTAAATGTCGGATCATATTACTTATTATAATATAATTAAATAGTAAACAGACACGCATTGACAAAAGCATTATTGTCAAAGAAGCTTAATGTAAGTTTCCTAAATGGGCAATTAAAACAATATAATGAATCAGTTTCCGCGGAAAGAAGATATTATAAAACAATAGAAATAACCAAATAAATTGGCATAAGTTCACTGATAGCTGCATGAAAGGAAGAGTATTACAAGCCGAAAAATATTAACTAATATACATAGCTATAATAATATACCTTGTCTCTTAATATTAATATAAGTTTTGATGGATTAACGCACCTTAGTTCTGAAAAAAATGAGAATGCCGGCAGAAGTGAAAACTTGAACATTTACGTTGTGCGTTTTTGAATATTTTGGAATAATTTCGCATGAATTGCTCTATTTATCTGTATAAAAGTACTAGCATTTACATAAATACTAGTACTGTAAGTAACTTAAGTTACTTTCGACGCCAGGTCATGAGTACCCTAAACCGAAGAGCATGTATGAAAGGAATAATGAAAGTGGACGAAGCGAAAAAAGTATGTAAGGATCGTAACAAGTGGAAAGAAGTGGTCTCTGCCTACCCCTACGGGAAAGAGGCATGATTATATGTATGTATGAAAGTAACCACATTACTTACAATATTTATTTTTTCGCTATCGGACCAAAATGACAATTTATATTACATAAAAAATTAAGAACTTCAGAACTACTACATTAAAAAGTTTAACTCACAGAAAAAATACTTTAAATTCATAATAAACAGTAAAAATAATTCACGGCTGAGATTCGATACCTCGACCTACCGGTGTTTTGGCATCGCAATCACAATGATTCAATCCCTGGTCCAATGTTTTGATTCCGAAGCGGTATTAGTATCTAGTTTATTAGAACTGACATCAACAAGTAATTCTAAAGTAATCAATTTTGAGAAAATAAATGCCTTTTATGGCTTTTAATGACCTTATGATCATTAAGTAGATATAGCCTAACTACAATTAGTCAGAAGTAAAATATCGACAGAAGTAAAATATCGAATTATCGATCAGTTCACGTATCCTGACGCGAGTTTAACATTTTATACCCATACCAAGAAAGATGCTCAACGCCGCTAAAGAACTCTTAAAAGAAATTGTATGAGACCGTAATATGGTTTAAGGTTATTTTTAAAGAAGTATTGCGTAGTATATAAGAGTAGTGAAGAATCGATATATATTATACAATACTTCTAAATGTATGTCTGTAACTTAGACAAGTATGTGTTTGTATATACAAAAACAAAATAAATAAATAAACAGCAATCATTTTGTACCATTTCTCCCTAATTCTACTAGTACCTTCTATCTAACCCTATTTTACCCTAGTTCCTGAGTAACCATACTTCGTACTTCAAGTTTTATTATGTACACAAGCAGAATAAGACATGATAAATTGAAACTTGTCATTACAGAGAAACAAACTCCAATAACAATATATGTATTTGTGTATAAGTGTTGTTATTTAACTAAAATTGTAATCAATAAGACACAGAATTAATATCAGTAAATTTACTCATTGACTTCATAATTTATATATTTTTTCACTTTTGATTTTTATACATGATCTTACATTCTACATTTTACACCTTTTTCTCCCATTGAACAATAAACTGTCAACCATAACCAGCCTTTAAAGTTCTCTGTGACAAGAGTCGACGGGTGAATTTCATTAAAACTGCAATATTACAACAGCAGCGGGAAACTGTGCAAACGTGAACGTTGAAAATTGTTGGAAATTCTTGTAAAACCTCATTTCCATTACCTAGAACACAATTGTGATAAAAATTTAAATTCGATACAATTAATATGTACTATAAATGAAATCCGTTCGAGTTCTACTTAAGCAACGGGCACACAAAAAGGTTTTCGAAAATAAAAACCAATGACATAAGTCGATTTTTCTTTATTCTTTATAATTTATTTGTAAGAATATATTCAAACAAAACAAATATATAATTACAATATAAAAAATAATATTATAAACTATATTTACAATACTATTACTACATAAAATTAAAATTATCATTACGTGGTAGCGTACCAATAATACTGGCCTCATTTCCGGGTTGGATAGCTATACTGAACCGAAATAGCTGCCAGCGCTTGGGTGTCCAGTAGCCTTGTTGAGGCCCAAAGATACTACTTTATACATTGGTTCCAAAACGGCTGTAATAGTTGTACTAAATATGATACATTGCACCCAACGTTCAGTCACAATCACAGTCAGCACTTTCACTTACACTTATTCCAGCTTGACCATCCCCGAATGGCAATGATAACCTGTGGACCCATAGACCATATTATTACACTCACAGAGTTCCAGCAGGAGTCAGATCACGACTTTCCCTCGATATGTATAAAGAAGTCATTTATGACTTCTTTATAATTTTTTTATTAATTTATTAAAAATAAAAAACCAATTAACGAGATAAGTGTTTACAAAATGATTAATCTTTAACGTTTTTGCACTAAAAAGACCACTAAATAGACGACATAAGTATTTAGTAGAATTGAAATACAAAGCAATTTAAGTTGTTTTAAAACTTTCCAACAACCTCCCTGGAAATAAAGAACTATTTATGATATTAATGTAAAAAAGCGTGCGCTATGAGAAACTTGCTTTCAAGATAACTTTAAAAATATTTTAAGAGTCAATTATAATACCGTTGAGGAGGTAAATATTAGATGTAGCCTCGGGCAAGTTGAACACGACTCGTAACGAGGAGTTATTTTTTCTATTTTCACACAAAATTTTATGGTTAGTGGAAAGAAGTTAGTTTTGATTTTAATAAAGCTTTTAGAAAAGACAATGAAGATAAATATTGACATAATCTGCTTCTAATAGACATTAGCAACGTAGTAATTTATAAAATAACACAAAGGTTTATTATATACTGAATTTCAGGATTAAGTATTTGTTTCGTTAAATTATATATTATAATAGCGGGACCCGGAAGACATGATCCTGTAAACACGTCATAAATTTGAAAAATCGGATCAGCCGTTGGGAGGAGTTCACTAACATACACATGGGCAGGAGAATTAGTATATCTCAGCTGAGAATCTAAACCATTCTTAAATACACATTCAAAAACACACAATACACTTAAATCATCAAAATTGGTCCAGCCGTTTAGGAAGTAGTTCAATTCTGAATCTAAATCATCTTCGAATCCACTTGAACCTACACAAAAAAATTCATTCAAATCGGTCCAGCCGTTTAGGAGGAGTTCACTGTCAACACACGTACAGAAGACTATATATATGTCGCAGGGAAATGATAATAACAGAGATTTGGTCAATTCCCTAACTGATTTGACCAAATCATGGAGTATGTTTTAAGAACAACACGATTTTATCATTTCTCTAAACAAATCTAGTGATTTGATTAAAATGCCATAGTTGGTTCCGTGAAATAACAATGAGTGACGCGACTAGAAGAACTTAGGATGTAAAAGCGAGCGAAGCGAGCATCAGACTTGAGTTATACCCCGACCCGGACAGGTTAGGTGGAATGCCACATTCCGCCTAATTTCATTCGTGGTTTTTCACCTAATTTGCACGTAATTTTCATTCGTGGCTTTTTTTTTGTAATATACGCAACGCCAAGCGGGGCTTCTACTTCCACTTTATATAAACTTTTATCTGTTTTGAAGTTAGGTTAGGTTATATTAATATGATTTTTCAAGAGACTGGTGCGTTACCTTTTCATGGGAGTGGGGGAGTGAGCCAGGGGACACAGGACACTTCTATCCCTCCCCCTTCCCCTCTCACCTTCTCCTGTGACACGATACTAAATTTTTACCAAAGTATGTGTAAGGCATATACCAAATAAACTTAAAAATAACAAAGAAAATACATTTTGCCACTTCTCGGAACAAACTCTGGCATTTGGTCAAATCACTAAATTTGTTTCGAGAAATGATAAAACCGTGTTGTTATTTTAACATCCTTCGAGATTTGATAAAATCACTGTTTTATCATATCCCTGTGACATATATATCTAGAATATCCAATATCCAGAAGTTTCGTTGAATTCCTTATGAGTACAACCGATCACGAGTCAATTGAGATAATTTTTTTTTTGCTTTATATGAGAGGGGGCAAACGGGCAAGAGGCTCACGGGATGGGGAGAGGTGAGGCAACCGCCCATGGACATCCGCAACAACAGGTGTGTCAAGAAATGCGTTGCCGGCCTTTAATATTATATTGTTTGTTTTTACGAAACAATTAACATTAATATTTAGTTATGGTTACAGTTATAAAATTACATTACAATTGCTTTAATCATTTATATATAATAGATACATAATATATATGATAAGTATGTGTGACACTCACGCAAATTAACAAAAATCATAACATATTTTTAATAGTACTAGTATTTTAAATTCAAATTCAATTACATTACAAAAAATGTATATAAAATTCACTTATCAATAGCTTTTTTTCTTCTTGAAGTTTTATATTTTTACACTTTTAATTATTTACAGACTGTAACGTGGGTGGGTTTTCGATGTAACGTTCATCTTAATTGCTACAAGCGTTTCTGCGAAGAACGATTTTAATGAAAGGAAAACGAATCCTATAATGATACCTTTTTCTTAAAGAGAAAATAAATCCTAAAAAAACAGAAACCGTAACTAATATACCGAGATTGAACATGATGTTATTCTTGTTTTTTACTATACTTCTATTTTATATCTGCAGCCATTTTTAAGGTAATTAATTAACAGTTCAATAGAGCAATCGTGTTGGTAAATTAAGATTCGTAAGCCCATGATACAGGTTAACCTAGTGCGTGTTCCATTGTGTATCTTTTTAAAGTAATGCTTTTTGTCAATATATAGTTTTATTTTAGTAACTGTAGTTAAGTAATTACTTAAACTTACACATGTTAAATTGAAACTTGGTCAAAAAATTTTTTACAGTCACAGAACACAGCTTTGTGTGTTCTGTGATTACAGCCTTATATTAATATGGGAGAAGATGCTGAAGCAATCAGATGGTTCATATGATATTGAGCGGCAATATCTGCTCAAAACAATGACATTATTACCATGAACATTGACATTATTACCAAAAAAATGACATTATTACAATGAACCATAAGAATAGCGTGATTTGAATCATAAAAAGCCTGTTATCAAAATAGTAAAATGGAAGGAAGTCAGTGCATCAAAAACAATGTGTTTATTAGAATTAATTAGTCTATGTCTTATTAATCTGTTATAACAATGTAATAAACGTAACTGTAACTGAAATAATTCATAAAATGTAATCTCTGATAAGAATTTTCTGTACAAAAATAAAGATTGCAAAATATAATAACATTGAATTATGTCGTAGGTAGGAGGAATACTAAAGACAGACGGCGTAGACAAAGTTACCTCGTGTAAGTCGTGAAACGACTCACATTTATGACTTCAAATATTTAGTAAACGGGTAATGAAACAAGTCCAACGAAGTCTACAACTTTTGCAACATTTTTAATGTTTACTCTTTACGATTGAGGATATATTCAAATTCAAATATTTCTATTCAAAATAGGATGTGACATCACTTATTGAAAGTCAGAAAACATTCCAAAATCGGCTGTAATAGTTGTACTAAATATGATACATTGTACCCAACGTTCAGTCACAATCACAGTCAGCACTTTTACTTACACTTATTCCAGCTTGACCATCCCTGAATGGCAATGATAACCTGTGGATGCATAGACCATATTATTACACTCACAGAGTTCCAGCAGGAGTCAGATCACGACTTTCCCTCGATATAAAGAAGTCATAAATTAAAAATAAAAAACCAATTCACGTGATAAGTGTTTACAAAATGATTAATCTTTAACGTTTTTGCACTAAAAATACCACTAAAATACACTACATAAGTATTTAGTAGAATTGAAATACAAAGCAATTTAAGTTGTTTTAAAACTTTCCAACAACCTCCCTGGAAATAAAGAACTATTTATGATATTAATGTCAAAAAGCGTGCGCTATGAGAAAAGAAAAAAGCTATCCCATTCCAAAATGAATGCCTCAGACCTGAGAAGAATGGGCGCAACAAAATCAGCGGGCTTCTCTTTTTTCATCGAATAAATATGTTTACAAAGTAATATTGTACAATTAAACTTATTATTTAATAACCTGAGGGCGGTCACTCCATTCCCAACCTGTGGTATCATTAAGAAATTCATTTATATTATATTATCACTAACGTTTTTTTAACAATTCTTTTTAATAACATAATACTTTTTTTTGAACATTTTCTGGGATCTTGTTGTAAAAACATATACATCGCCCCACAAAAGCCTTACTAACTCGACTTAGCCGAGTAGTAGGCATCACAAGTTTATGTCTGTTCCTGTATTATGTAATATTATATAAAGTATGCAGTAATATTACTTACAATAGCAAATACATTTCTACTAACCTAGTCGTAGCCTTATAATAGCAGTTCTAAGATTTCCTAAAGATCTAATTTAAGCCACAGACTAATATTCCAACTCACCAAAGTAAACATACATATCTGGCTACTGCAGTCTGACGGTTCAAGAAAACGGAGATGATATTATCTACTTTAATATCAGTATTTCTTTTGTTTATATTAAATGAAGATCTTATTTTGATTTCTAAATATATGAATACATCAATTTATAACACTATATTTAAATCTATTCACAAAACTTATCACTACATTATAAAACAGTCCTCCATCGCGCCTATCTGTCTGTTCACGATAAACTCAAAAAAAACTGCGCCGATTTTCATGCTGTTTTAACCAATGGATAGCGTGATCCTCGAGGAAGGTTTTAGCATAATTTGTGAAGCTTTTGCAAACATATTTAAATATATATTTGTTGGAGGTGTCGGGAAATAATAAGCCGACTGGGAGCTTTCAACGAAAACGCTGTACGCTTACATAGATCTACAGAAAAGTCCACAGTGGCATAAGCCTATCTCTTAACGATTACATACTATATACCTCTTAAAACTTAGAATAATTGTCAATTATAAAGCGGGTATGTAAAAGCTGTTTACACAAATAAGATATTAATCCTTATCATTTTTAACCGACTTCAAAAAGGAGGAGGTTATCAATTCGACTTACGTAATTGATCTTTTGTTCGATGCGAAATAGATGCCATTCGGTCCCATAAAAATTTTACACAGTTCGGCACAGTAGTTTTCACTTTATGAACATTTATATGAAAATATTTGTCTACCTGGATGACACAATTGTTTTCTGTAACGGCTTTATTTAGAGTTTTCATTCCGATTGATTATATATTATTATTAACTGACACTAAAACGTAAAAAATAAAAAATAAAAATACGCTTAAAAAAATCGACTTCAAAAACAGAAAAGTTTTTTAGGGATTTAGATTTTGTTTAGAGCTTGGCACTGAATTAAAATCTATCAATAGGTAGCACATATATATAATAGCATTTTATTAATACTGTTTGTTTCCTATACATGAATAAATAAATAAATAAAATAAATTAATATTAAAGGTAAAGGTTTGCATGAGAGGAGTATTAAATTAAATTTTTAGTTATTTGATACTTTTAGTTTTTGAAGTTGGTTTTTTTATACGTAGTTTTTTATATTACTATATAATATAATATTTTTTTTTTCAGAAATACGTTTTTATTTCATTTTTAACTTATTTACTTTGATTACACATTTGCGATGGGTTTAGACTACATTATTCCTGTATAGAAAACAGCGTCGATAAAATACATAAATATTCTGACATTAATTTGTATTAACATCAATTTAGTTAGATTTGTGATTTAGCCAAATAAGCTGCACTAATCACAGTTGTCCAATATAGCACCTATTCCGGAGGAATAGTCTGAACCGGGAACGTATATAACACGGACATTAGAGTTAATCTGGCAAATACTAATTAATCCTTGCAATAAACACTTACACTACTTGATCTGAATCGAGGATTAAACTTAAATTATTAACCGAAGGTGTGACAGATTAATTAATAGTTAGTATATATGTGTAGAAATAAAAATCAATGTATAATGATACACGTAAAATATGGGGTCAAATGCTGAATGGTTGAATCTCATCGTACATCGGTGTAATTCAACAACTTTTACAAGTTGAATAACTTTTCATGTAAAAGTGCGGATTAGTAATGACTGATTTGAACCACAGTTCTGATATAATAACTTTAAACCACCAGTAAAGACAATAATATTTCATTACGACAATTTTACTCTCACCTTTTCTCTTTAATAAGGTCACATCTTGAAAAATTTATTATTATTAAATTAATGACACAATATTTATTTATTTTATCAATATACTAGCTAACCCGATACAAGCAATAGAAAAAAAATGATGTACCAAAAAAACCAGCGTTGAGTAGTAACATTCTCAACATAATGATGACTAGACAACACTTTTTGGGCACCTGGTGTTAAGTGATCACCGCCGCCCACATTCTCTTGCAACACCAGAGGAATCACAAGAGCGTTGCCGGCCTTTGAGGAAGGTGTACGCGCTTTTTTTTAAGGTACCCATGTCGTATCGTCCCGGAAACACCGCACAAGGAAGCTCATTCCACAGCTTTGTAGTACGTGGAAGAAAGCTCCTTGAAAACCGCACTGTGGAGAACCGCCACACATCCAGATGGTGGGCATGATATCCTAATTGGTGGCGTGTCGTGCAAAGATGGAATTCGGCGGCAGGAATCATGTTGAACAGCTCTTCGGAACACTGCCCGTGATAAATGCGGTAGAAGACATACAATGAAGCGACGTCTCTACGCAACGCCAAGTGATCCAGCCGTTCACAGAGCACTACGCCCAGTTAGGAAGCTGGAGGTCCACTTGAAAAAGCTCTCGGGAAGCCCAAATGATGGAAGTTTTGATAGGAGCGCCTTGTGCCATACACGATCAAAGGCCTTCGCTATATCCAGGCTAACTTCTAGGCTTTCCCCCTTGCTTTCAATAGCCGCCGCCCATCTATGTGTTAGGTATACCAGAAGATCATCTACCGACCGACCATGGCGAAAGCCGTATTGTCGGTCGTTGATCAACTGGTGACCCTCTAGGTATACCAAAAGTTGGCGGCTAATTATGCGCTCCATGATTTTGGAGAGCAGGGAGGTCATAGCAATAGGCCTGTAGTTTGCCGGATCCGAACTGTCTCCTCTTTTTTTGGATCGGATGGACAAGGGCTTACTTCCATGAGTCAGGAACTGCGCCTTTGAAATAAGAGTACCGGAATAAACGCGTTAGCACCGGCGTCAACTCAGGGGCACACGTTCTAAGCACGATTGGAGGAATGCCATCCGGCCCGCTCGACTTCCTGACGTCCAACGAAAACAGAGCTCGCCAAACAGTTTTCTGTCTGAACTGTACTTCAGGCATAGAGTTGTGACACCGCGGGATGGTCGGCTGTGTTTTTCCGTTGTCGTCAAGAGTCGAGTTGGAGGCAAACAGAGCGCACAGGAGATCGGCTTTCTCTTTTGCTGTATGGGCCAGGGTGTCATTCCTCAAGTGCAACGACGGCATGGACGACTGGTTGAAGTTACCGAGAGCAGCTTTCGACAACGACCAGAACTTGCGTGTTCCGGTCGGGTAACTGGAAAGCTGCTCGCCGATTTTGACGACGTGCTTTGACTTCGTACGGGCGATTTGCCGCTTAAAAAATCTGGAGGCACGGTTGTATTTCCTCTTAAGATCTTTGCAGTTCGGATCCTTTGTGCCCAGCGCCGCAACCCAAATCGGTAAGCCTGTTTTTTGCAGACAGATGCTGCTTTAACTGACGCATCGAACCTGGGCTGTGATCTGCCACCGATCGGTACTACAGAGCTTGGTATAAAAATATCCATGCCCTGCAGTATCACATCGACTACTGCAACGGCGCAGGCACTAGGATCATCCGAAGGGAAAGAAACCTTGCACCAAGGGTAGGATGCAAAAAAGGAACGCAACCTATCCCAATCTGCTGACTTGTAGTGCCAAACGCGGCGGGTGGCTGGTGGTCTGCGACGTTGGCATCGGATGGGCACTACACTCCTGACCAGACAATGGTCGTACGTTACGAGAGGGGCGTCGACAAAGACCTGGTAACCATCTGGATGTGTAGTCAGCAGAAGATCTTATAAGGACGGATGTGGCTATCCATATCCGGGAGCCGCGTTGGCGACTCAACCGATTTGGACAGACCATACGCCAATGCAAAATTATGCACAGATCGCCCTGCGTAGTCTGTGGTACGTGATCCAAGCCGTTCGGCATTGTGCCCGTTGAAATCACCCAATACTACGATTTCTGCGGAGGGGATCTGTGCAAGCACGTCATCCATTGCCGTTTGAACGCAGCACATGAGGTGATCGGTTTTTGCGTTACCACTATGGGACCTGTAGATGCACGCATAGATGCGGACGCGGTCCACTAAATCTTCGCGGAGCCAGAGAGTAGACAAAAATAATGTCAAAAAAATATTTTCCTACTGAATCTAACCGCTACTTCGTAAATAGTTGAGCCAATGAGAAGAAGTAGCAAGAAACTCATTGTCACTCTTTTATATCAAGATTTACATTTCCATCGATTTACAAATCATTTCAATGACAATATAATTTGTAAAATGATGCAACAAACATACTCAAACGTAAATAAAATACTCAAATAATCCTTCTAGTTATTATTATCTTAACAAACTGGCTATGCCTATTAATAAAATTATAATTAAATACCCCCAAATTAAGTAAGTATTCCGTATCATTCTTATCGACGGTTTTTTTTATATTTTACTTATCACAATATTTTCTGTCAATATGGCAGTCAGATTCTAGCATTGACCACTACCGCTACACTCACAATATTGCACGATTGCTTCGAGCATCTTTGAGCTCATTGCACGAGTTATAAACAATGGCATGATCTGGACCATCCTCAAAGACCACCAATAGAAGTGTATCTATGTTTTATATAAATAACAACCAAACCCGTCATAAGTAATGGAGAATAAATAATCTGCATATTTCTATCGACACATGACAAGAACTCGTACAATTGACTTCCAAGCAATTTGTAAAAAATAAATGACTTGGTTGTGCAACAAAATATTCTCAACAAGTAGTAGTAGCTACTTAACTCGAAATTTCAATGAAAATTTTATCGGCAACTTACTAAAAGTTATAACTAGAATATGCTAGTATATGATATGTTATACTAGTATACACGATACAGATAAAGGATATACACTATGTTATACTGGTAATAAATCACTTTTGAGCCTATAAATTAATGCCAAGGTGTAGTTTTGTATAAAAGTTATGTCAAAGATACTCATATTATGACTAAACTGAAACGACTGTAAGCACACCTTTAAGTTTTTAAAGTTTCATCCTACATACACGTTAAAAGTTACAGCATACTAGTTAAATGTTACCTTGAAGTTTAACCACTTCTTATTTAATTATTAACTGCTAATATTTCTATACATAAATGTAATTACAACTAAAATGTATAGTTAAGTTGTGGGCCTATAAATACTAGAGGTAATAAGACATGATAAGAAACTGTATCATTAAATTGAGTAAATGAACATTTCTTATGGCCGTTTCAGAAGAATTTACGAAATATTTACCGAGTACAGAAGCTCTTATTGTCATCGAGACCATTGAAGTAATCACTTACAGTAGGACAAGTTGATTGATAGCTCAGTGGCTTGTGTCGAGAAAGAAGCCACAGACAGATAACACGGCCACAAATAAATCAAAATGTCTCTCACTCCATCCTTCCAAACATTGTTTTAAGTTTATTATCTGTTATTCTCAAGTACTCT
The DNA here is from genome assembly GCF_905404315.1 of Leptidea sinapis. Lineage (NCBI taxonomy): Eukaryota > Metazoa > Arthropoda > Insecta > Lepidoptera > Pieridae > Leptidea > Leptidea sinapis. Next base: position 28,317,204 of record NC_066312.1, on the reverse strand, counting down.
AGAGAAAATGTTACTGAGTCTCAATAATAAAAATAAACACATTATTTTCTTATAAATAAAATTAAAAGAACTTTATGAAGATGGCTCAAACATTGAATAACTAAGAAAAAGTCATCACTGTGACTTTTGAATATTTAAGAGTTTCTTGCGCCGCTTTTTCTCCTTTAATAGTAATAATAATACCATATTTCAGACCCTTGATCCATAGTACAGACAAAGCACACATAAAATATATAATTAAAATAAAGTCAAAAATATAAATTACAAATAGAAACTAGGTTGCAATATTCACCCAGCGTCGATACATTGCTGATAGCATCAGCCTGTCAGGCAGACTTCTATTAATGCCGTTATTACACGTGTCAACCCTGAACGATGCAATTCTTTTACGCTGAATAGAATTAAAGGAATCAAACGTACATTTCTAAAGCGCTACAGCAACGTTTCAGGCCCATGAGGAATCTGAACGCCATTTGTTTACGAAGCGGAAGTAGTAAGTAAAAAAGGAATCAATTTTGAGAAAAATGAATTCCTATTGCCTATGCCTTTTGCCTAATGATTGTGATATTGTACACCAAGAGCCCCACAAGATAGTTTTCTATACATAAGATTTTCTCTATGGATATAAGAAATACGTTAACCTCACAGAAATAAAAATTTAATGTCGTCGGCATAAGACCCGTGTCAAATAGAAGTATAAAGTTATTGGAGGATTTAACATCAATCCTTCTTATCTCTCGAAACTCCTCTTCATATACAAAACAGTCCGGGGTCAAAGGTTTAGCGGTAAGTAAAAGATTGATAGCGTTATAGCTTTTAATTCACTTTATTCTCAACTTTATAGTACCAATAGCGTCAAACTTGGCATACCTTTTTTTCTTCATAGTACATTTAAAACTATGATTGAGATATGCAAAATACTTTTACTGAAATAGAGAAGGTTAGTTCTTAGACTACTCGGGACCGTGTACGTTCACGGATACGGATCGGACTCTGATTGGATTATTCTTAAATTTTCCCCCCAACTTTTTAATTTTCACTTTCATAAGAACCTTCTCCTGACAATAACAAACACAACAAAAAAAGATTTAACGAAGTCAATCCGGCCGTTCACGCGTGGATGCATGACCAAGGGAGATAGGGATTCATTTTTATATATACATAATATATAGATAAATTATTACTCTTTTTATAAAGTCATTACAGGATATTAAATTTAATTAAAGATTTTATCCAACTTCGATAAAAATATTGGAGTTTAAGTGTCCGAAACAACGTGTACCCTGTTAGGAAATACAGTAAAGTGGCATTTATAGAAATGACGTTCTAAATCACATATTATTGTCGCGTAGCAACGCTTCGACGTATACGACAAGAGTTGTCAAACTTCATATCGTGAAGCAACGTAGATGATGAGAGTTGTCAAACATTTCAGTTCAAGATATTGATAAATTCAACAGCTCCGTCAGCAATACTTGTAGCTCAGCGGTAAAGTGTTCACTTCAGACGCTGTAGACACGGGATTGTTACATCTACCAGTGTTTGGATTTTTTTGGGTTTTGTAAAGTTAGTGGAAATTTCTAGTAAGGTCAAGATCAAATTGAACAGAGTAAAAAGGATGGAAAATATGAAAGCAGAATAAAATAAGTTAAAGAAATTTCTAGTACAATTTAAATTTAAAGATGGAATGGGAGAATCATTTTGAAAATAGAACAGATCCGGGGGTATATAAGCCATACTAATTGTGGCCTATTGCAGTTCTAGTTCTGACTCGAAAGTGTAAAGGAAGAAGAAGAAGAAAAGGAGAAGTAGTGATTAGTGGAAACTGATCCAGGTGAAGAAGAAGAAGAAGGTAGAAGAGACTTAGTGTTCGGTGCGGTGTGACGCGTTGAAGGTACCGAAGCCCACAATAGGAACAGCGGCAGACCGGCGAAGTGCAAGTTCAGAAAAAGTGAACGCAAATAAAGACTCGTTCCTATAAGCGGAGTATTATTTCCAATCAACTGACCCACTCGTGTGTCATTATCATAAGGACACACAGAACAAAATATAAAACTCAATTACTCAAGTCATCGTCCCAAGTAAATTATGAAGAGAAACACTCAAAGCACAAACTCATTTTCCTAGAGTATTATTTGTTTGCGGAACATTGCAGTTCAACCTTAAATGGATTAGGGCTCGCTTTGTTATAGCACAAGCTGAGGAATATTTTTTCCTATGTAAATATGAGTTTTCTTCTATTGTTGTTACATTAACTTTTCTCTTTTAAGAAGTCTTTTTTTTGTAATTATTTTTTATTTCACTTTAGCTAGTGCGAAGCAGTTGTAGAAAAAAATGACTCTTCGACAAAAAGGATTGTGTGGTTTTATGAAACCACGGTAAAAGTGAAACATTTTTTGACATTATAGACAATTAACTAAAAATTTTTGGAATAATATTCCACTAGCGTCGTTGTTTACCAAAAGCAAATAATTGTTTCACTTTAATAAAATATAACATCAAAAACAAACAAAATTGCCTGGAGCACTGGCACAAATGAGTAATAGTCTATACACTACACGGTCAGCTGCTGCTAACTATATGCGCCGCCCGACCGTCACACGACATGCAACACACAGACGAAAAAGTTTGAGACGATGTAATAAAAGTTTCACTTTAAAAACTGCTTTAGTTGATTTATCGCACTTTTAAAATACACTTTTATTTAATGCAAATTTTGTAATTGCTTTTGCTTTTGCTATTGATATAAAATATTGTGTTGTACCAGGCTATCTGATCGTTGAAATATTTGGCAATTGTATCTCTGTTCTATGTATCCCTTAGTCACCTCATACGAAATCCACGGGAGGAGATAGAGTGGTGATATTCTGGTGCGACATCACACGCACCGATTACGCACGAGTAATGATAATAAATGATGTGTGTTACTAAAGAAACAAAGTACTAAAAGTCAAAAAGTATTAAAATATCAAAATACAAAAAAGACAATTATGATAAATTGAGATACAATTAAAAACTAGACTCACAATCTCGCTTAAAAATTTAAATCGCTGAAACAAAACACTGACTACGCGTCCATAAGTCAGTTTCGGTTCAATTCTGTTTCGACCGCGCTTTGAATACGACGCCTCGCCATGACAATGTGTTCAATAAAAAAGCTGTCCAAATAACAGCGTAAAATCCAAACATAAAAAGGGTGGTGTCGTATTTCAGGTAAATGCCCCTTCATATTATTAACAAAATTATGTAATTAACTTCACGATTACAATAATTTTCCTAAGTAATTATATTTCAATTGCTAAAACAAAATGTTCTTGACTCGTGTTCGCGTCCAAGCTTCTAATGAACGTATACAATAAACTTTGAACATTACTGCCACGACATAAGGTGTCTTGACGACCTTTTTAATAGGCGATTAGGAGTTGTTTATTGTACGTCAATGGGATGATTGCAATAATTTTTATTAAGTCATAACAAGCCATTCAAACAAAACATTATTGAAATTGGGTAGGACATTAAAATATTAAAAAAATAATTTAATATTACGCGTAATATCTAATGTTCGATTCATAAAATACGAGATACAAATCTGAGTCTGTTGTAATAAGATTCTTCGATTCTCAATAAAGGCTCGCTATTTCTTAGATCTGACTGTACCAGAGAGAGCCTTTGTCGCCATTCGTCTAAGAACTGATTGATAATATTCTCTGCAAGACGATCTCCGTCATTTAAATCTTGGAGTCTGAAATATTAAGACGTCTGGACAAATGAAATCAATATATTAAAAAATTTTCGAGACATAATGGCACGACTTTTAAACTTCTTAGTTTTATCAAATCTGAAACACAAACTAAGATTAGAGATTAACAACATGGCAATTATCTTAAGAAATTCTACCGAGTAATATGAAAGCGCATTACCTATACCTATTCTGGCCTTAAGTTTTAATTTATTTCTGACGTAGATACCTTAGACCTTAGAGTCCTTTTAAAATTTAAATGTATTTTATTGACGTTTAAGCAATAAATGATAAATAAGACAATTTGAAATGACTAAATTTGTCATTATATCTGGCCACGATTCTATTACTCTTCAATTATGAACATTTTTTCATTAGTAATAAAAGGACATTTCTGTAGCCTTCCGCGTATCGAGACAACAAGCATTTTCATCGTGGCAATTTTTATAATTTATCATAGGAAATACAAACGGGTTACAGTCGGCAAGCAATCTGCAAAAGCTGTAGTAGTACCAAAATCCTTCTATGTATGTATTCACATACAAACATTTATGAATATGAATTGAAATAAATACGTAGGTATCTATCTACAAAAGTTAATTTAGAGTAATTCCTACCGAAAATTTCCATTAGTATAATAATAATATAAATTTTCACAGAGAAAAGCTGATTAATTTAAATAAATAGTTATAAAATATAATCGGAGCAACATACTTACAGTAAACCTGTTCAGTTTGCTCAGCCTCGGTCACAATGTGCAAGCCCAAGACACTACGCAAAGCACTTTCGGCTCGTGTTTCCGAGTCCATAAGCATAAGTAGTCGACTAATTGCATCCGAATAACTCGTCTGGAACACTTCATGCTCTTGTTTACAGTACGCCAGCAACATACATCCCATCAGGAGTCCCCAGTTTTCGCGGGATGGTGGCTACAAATATTCAAAATTATATCGTTACACCATATCGGCGTTTTGTTCTTGGCCTGTTGACTGTTGGTCTCTTTTGTATTCATTTTAGTCACTGACGCCTGGCATTCCATAAACGCATGTATAATAATCTAACAGCCGTCAGTATCAGTTCAAGAATGCTACCGCCGTTACATTCTTGTACAGATATGACGAGTCCTTCCAGCCCAGATTATACTGCCGCTTCAAGGATTAATCCTAATTGCAAATGACTTCTGTCTCCAGGTGAATTTTACGTTTGAAATAACATCGACATCTCGGTAAAGCCTGCAATCTACAAATTATGGCAAATATTTCAACTAAACATAATAAATGCACTGTAATAGATAGATACAAAGTGAATCATCATCATCGTACTAGCATTAATTACAGCCAGCATTTCTTCTTGTATATAGTGCACGTTACTCTTTGACCTCATGGCGTATAATTGTACGTAGGGCAGAAATAGGAACAAAGTTCGTACGTCACGCCTCATACTGGGGTGCACTTTCCGCAACGATTCACGGATACTATCCAACTCTATCAGGCGTATCAATCGAACAGCACAGCTAGAACATAAATATTACATTATATAATTATACAGAATAATGCACATCGTGTCGGTATCTACAAAATTTATTTAATATATTTATCAAATATATTGTACTCTTTGATTAAAATTATTCTTATATTTACTTATATTATATACATATATAGTACTAGTACAATTATTCCTATCTAGTTATATGGTTGTTTCTTTTGTGATAAGACTTTCTTCTTTGCCCATTCCAAAAACGTTCATCCCATATTTTGAATAAGCAAATTTAAAAGATTTTATTTTAGATTGATTATGATTATAAAATCTAATGACTTAAATGTATAACAAATTTATTTCGTATTCGATCTTAACTAAAGTTGAAAATACTAAGAGCTGATCAAAGGTTTCGTAATTTGCTGCATGTTTTTCGGGAAACTGTTCCAAAGTTCTCTTTTGCTGCCTGTTGGCGATATATCATATATCTTCAGAATTGCTTGGATTATCAGAGCATTACAGTCCACGTTCTGTGAATATCACACCAACGATAATAAATCTCTTTTGTGTATGGGTCGACCCAACCCTACCGATGGACTATAAATTATTTTTGTAAAACATTAATAAATTTTCGAAGAAATCAGATCTAAAGGAATTTTAACTGCTACTTATGATTAATTAGATTCGATATACTTACTACGAATTACAAATATAACATTTTCATAAGGTATTTCAATAATATAGTACCTATACTCTTTTTCACTCTATTTTATTATAAATCTAGCAGACCCGACAAACGTTATTATTCCATAAAAAATATTTTTAGTGTTTGACAGTTTTTTCTCCGAATTTCATTTTAAATCACTCTTCCTCGAACGAAAATCACAAAAAATTACAATCCCGACTCGTGGTCACACCAGTGTGATTCGGAAATACTTTTTTTCCTCGTCGTCACACCAAGGGTTTTACTATACCCTGTTAGTAATTCATATAAATGATGTGTCAGTTTCTATTCATATGATCCCGACATTCTCGATAGTTTAGATAAGGAATGATTATGGAAGGTTAATATTATTTTCCTTGTCTTCACACCATAGGTTTTACTACACCTTTTATATCTTAAGGTTAGTGGTGTGATAAGTACTATCTGTCAAAATAACCTGGATGCAAAAGGAGGATGGCGAGAATGCATGTTTTTTGGGACCCACTGAAAGAAGTGGCGTACGGCATGGAAACTTATTAATAATTGTAATACGTAAGAAAATGAAGAAAAAAGCAAATAGTAAGTAAGTCTAAAAAGTGGGAGAAAAATGATAAACCTAAAAGTAAAATATAACCTAAAATTATTAATCAATAATATCTATTGTTCAATCAATAATTTGCATCTTATGTCTATTACTAATTACTGTCTGCTAAAAGATAATATTATAATATATATGTGGAAGGTTGGCCAGCAGCTAATAATTGGTGATTCACAATTCATTCTTTTTTCAAGCAGGTATCAAATCTTTTAAAGATACTTACCTAATGATTTTAGTATTAGAAAACGATAATAATCTTATTGCATCTTATTTTGAATGACTCCTGAATTACTAATTTGAGTAGGTATGGATAGTTTGATAGTGTCGGAACATCCATATTATAAAAAATGACTGTCATGTCAAAAAATGTATATGTTAAGTGCGCAAAACGTTCCGTTAGTGCAAGATGTCTTATTTTTCAATAAATTAAAATAATTTATTTCTTTTGAATCCCATTTCTTAGCGCCTCGTTATTTTTTTTACATCTTATAAACGTAAATTTATAATTAATATAAACCTGTACTGGTACGATGCTTCTTTAATTTTTAAATTATGTGGGTCAATTCTCGTCATCCTCTTCTTTGTGCATAGTTATATTAATAAGCGTAGTATTTCCATAAAGGGGGCCTAAAGATAATATTATTAATAAGTTTCTTGGGCATTTTTCAATGTCAATTTCCATGTCCTCTTTTGAGACAGTTAAGGACGCGTTCTCAAAACACAGGTGATTAAGGAAAATACGTTACATTTATGTAATAGCTTATATATACCTTATGATTACAATATCTATTGAAACTCTTCTCAACATTATATGGTGGTAATAATTGATAAGAGGGGTAGAGCTTCTTGTGGTTAAAAAGGGGATGAATTTTTTTTTGCATGTAGGTATGTATCATTAGATAGGTCTTTCAAAATCAAATTTTGAGATTTTTTAATTAGATTGGTAACGGAATGTGTTTTGTACATATTGTGGGTGAAAATTCGAAGCGTAAATATTTCTATTTTATGTGTTGATGGTTTGGACGTGCCCCCCCCCCCCTTTCGGGATCGTAGGTTAGTAAATTTATAGAATTAATAAATGCAACTTTATTGGATATAATTAACTTTATTTTTTTTCTTAGGTATGGTTGCAACTCTCAGCTTGTTTAGGGAATGAAGAATTAATTTAGCATGTGGGATATTTTTAGACAGGCCTTTTATAATAAAATTTAAGTTTATGAATGAATTCTAATTTTAACGCTTTAAATGACACCCATGAAGAAAATTTTGTAGATTTCATAGGCGCCAACATGAATTTCGATTTTGACCCGATATTCGTTATTGTTGACCCCAAAAACCATGAAAATAACACCCATGATGAGAATTTGGTGAATTTCATAGGCGCCATCTTAAAATTCGATTTTGACCCGAAATTCATAATTATTGACACCCATGAAGAAAAGTTTGTAGATTTCATAGGCGCCATCATGAATTTCGATTTTGACCCGATATTCGTTATTGTTGACCCCAAAAACCATGAAAATAAAACCCATGATGAGAATTTGGTTAATTTCATAGGCGCCATCTTGGATTTCGATTTAATTAGAATTTTATGTAGAGATGAACTTATAAATCACTAATTCTTCAAAAAATACACAAACATAATTTTTTAGAATATCTGACTGCGTACAAAATATGTAAAGTATCAAAGACAGTATTGTACAGCTTATAAAAATATTCATGTTCGTACAGCGATCGTTCTGAGCACGAGCTGCTGCTTACAACCGACAAAGTGTCTACCCATGACGGCGGCCGAGAGCGGACTGACTGGCTGACGTTGTTTCGATAGATTTTTCTGTGCAATGCGTACGGAGTGAAAAAATAAAATAACCCTACCACAATTTAGCTCATGCTTATCAGAAAAATATATAAATTTTAAACGATTCATTTTTATTTTTTTCTGAGTTCATTTATTACAAATTCATTAATTTATTTCCCGTGTTTTTGAAAATATTATATCTGCTCTCCTTACGTATTTTTAAGGTGACAAAATTCTGTAAGTAGTAGCAGAAAAGTTATCCTGAATTCCCCAATTCGTCAATTTTTAGTTTTGTTAGATTTAGTTTCATTTCATCACAAACTCTACCGAAAAATATCATATTTGTCGGATTCGCAAACGTGTCCTTAGTTTATTAACTGTCACGGACGAGTAAAAAAAGAAGTGCGTTTACGGGGGATACTAGTTCCAAATTTTTTTCTCCCTTAAATAATCATATATGTATGTCCACAAATACTAATATAGTATCGTTTTTTCACTTTCACAACGCACAAAGGCATTTTAAATTTTTTTATTGAGACGCAAACTGATCTGTCACAGACGATGACAATTCTCATAATAGCCGCCTATCGGTCTGTAGTAGTGTAAGTGTGTGCGTAGGGCTAAGTATTTACACGTTAATCAGCTTGTTTTGGTGCTAATCTGTTACGAGGGCGGCACTGAAAATTTCGGAAATCAAGGAAGTGACACAACATTACTAATTAAAAATGTATTTATTGCTTTTCGAAGTATTCTCCGCGAAATTTGACACATTTTTCCATACGATGGAACCAATCATTCCATTCCGAAGTTGGGGTCTCCAAAATGGCCGTTTTGTAGGCGTCCACAGCTTCTTCAGGTGATGAAAATCTCTGACCACGCAAATTATTCTTTATTTTAGGGAAAGCATAGAAATCATTAAGGCTTAGGTCGGGGCTGTACGGCGGATAGTCTAATAATTCAATGTTTTATTGCTTTAAAAACTCTTTTGTTCTGTGCGCGGTGTGAGAACTCGCATTGTCGTGATGATGTGGCGGTTGCAGTTCTCTTTACGGAGTTCAGAAACAACCTGTGGCAAACAAATACTAGCATACCATTCTGCATTAACCGTTCTTTGTCCCTCAAGAGGAATAGTCGCAACATGGCCGGTTTTGGAGACAAACGTGGCCACCATTTTTTTGCAACACTCCGTGAACGAACAATTTTTGTTGGCTTTAACTCATTTTCGAACACCCAAACTCGTGACTGGTTTTTTGTTTCGGGTTCGTATGCGTATATCCAGGATTCATCACCTGATACGATGTTGTATACAGCATTTGAGGATCCTGCTTGGAATCTTTCGAGAGTTCTGACGCACCAAGTAACCCGAGCCGCTTTTTGCTCTTCACAGAGCAAATGCGGTATTCATCGGGAAACAACTTTTTTACACCTAATTGTTAATGCAAGATTATTTGTATTTGACTCATGCCAATATCTAAAGTTGCCTGAATTTGGCGGTATATCACATGTTGATCTTCCTCAATCAGCTTACGCACAGCATCAACGTTTTCTTTGGTGACTGCAGTTTTTGGACGACCTTGACGGGGATCATCACTGAGCTTGACACGTCCACGTTGAAATTCAGCAAACCAGCGATAAATTGTGGTTTTGAATGGGGCTTCATCACCAACTGCAGAAATCATCCGGTCAACACACTGTTTTTGTGTTAAACCACTTCGAAAGTCATGATAAATCATCGCTCTAGAATTTTCTCGAGTCAATTCCATTTTCTCAACGACTAAACAAGACCTTGTGACAAGACCTAGAATCTTTTTTTAAATAAATAAATGGTATTCGATTGTTAAAACCAAGGAGTTTTCAATTAAAAAGATTTTAATATGACAGGAACAGTGGAAATATTCCATTCCCGATACTTTTAGTGCAGCCTATGTATGTAAGGTGACCTTATTTTTTACTAGTCCGTGTTAACACTCACATAATTTCTAACCTTACGCAATATATTTAGAATGTTACTAAAAATTTAAAAAAAATAATAATATCCTCCACCTACGTACCTTTAATTTTTTTAATACCAATTCGAAATCTAATATATAAAATTCTTGAATCGCGGTGTTTGTAGCTAAACTCCTCCGAAAAGGCTTGACCGATTCTCATGAAAATTTGTGTACATATTATGTATGTCTGAGAACGGAAGAACATCTATTTTTCATCCCCCTAAACCTTCTACTGTCATTAATTAGCTGCCAATAATCTGAAGATGTCCCAATATACCCGATAAGTCATTCTTATCGCCTTAAATTGGGACGTGTGAATTGAAATATATACTAACTTCTATCGCTTGTAAGCTAACGTCGTCCCATTGACAGACAGCGTGTACGGATAAGGTGAGTTACGGTCGATAAGTTTATTGTGACAGAAAAGTCAACGATAGTTACGATTTTTATCTCAAGTAAGAGATATACTGAACATTGGGAACGGCCGTAAGATAAACTAAGGGTAGATAGGTTATTGAAAACGGCCGATTGACTTAATGATTTTAAAATTCTCAATTATGACATTCGTACTCCAATTTCTTTCACCAAAAAGATACAAATTCAAAAGAGATGGCTCAGGAGTGTTACTAACTAGATTCTTAGAGCACCAAGAACAAATACGAACACTATCAAATAATGGGAAAAATAGCCTAATGGTTGAAGGGGCTCAACTCTACAATAGTATTCCTAATGTCGTGAAAGATACCGTTAATAATTGGCGTTTCCAAGGGATCTTAAAATCATACAATTAATATTTTACATGGGTAATTTATATCATTGAAACAGATAATATAAATAAATTAAAAGTATCCATAGTAAGTACTTTAATATACTACTTAAAGTTTAAATTTTTCCAAACCTCTAATACGTTGTTTGTACGTGGCTTGTGACTAATTATGACTTCTCACTTATTCTCATATCATTATTTTGTTGTCATAATATTTTGTTGTATTGTAAAGGAGTTGGTATTAGAAAATGCCCTCCTATTAGATATGAGTGAACCTTTCATTTGTTACTTTTCCTACCTACTTGTCTACTTTGTAAGTAAATTATTTACTTTTTTTACTTTTAAGGTAATTTAAGTTTTCTCAGTAAGTTAATTGTTAATTCTCATGAGAAATAAAGATTCTTAAACCATTTATAATCAAAAAATATATGTGTGTTTAATTATGCGTCTTACATATTATTCGAAATTAATGATATTAATCGTATCCATAAAAACTCTGAAAATTAAATATTAGACTTACAATTGGTATAAAGTAAACAACGAAATGTAACATTACAAGTAATCACATAAAGATACTATAGATAGAATACTCACGTTGAGGCTAGTAAGTCACAGGATCATGAATATTTGAGAATCACAAGTCCCTGAAACGTGAGCAAACTCCTAAATGATGGCAACTATGGATGATTTATCAAAGTCATGTCAACTGAATCCGGTAAAAGCAAGAAACACCTTTTTTTCAAAAACTTTTGCTGATCAATCCATATGTAGGTATATGTGATTGATGTTCACACATACCAACGCACTTGATTGATGTTGAATTTGTCTGGAGGGAATTGACTTTGGCGACGAATGTAACGTATTTGGAATAATACTTTAAAAATATTTCCTTGTTCACTCTTGTGGGATTTAATAAAATAAAAATTCTCGTTCAACAATAAATTATAGTTTACAAAAAGGCTAATAAAAGAAGCTAGAATCCTTTTTATTTGTAATGTACAATTATTTTCTACTATATTGCACAAAAATTGTCGAAAGCTTATAAGCAAAAATCCTCAGACACAGAGTAAAAAAAGCATTAATGATAATTGTATTATGGACACTAATTGTATCTATATATAAAAGTTGTAATCTTAATGTTGCTGGCTATAAAATTAAGATTACGATATAAGAGTAATATCGTGTGCAGGTCCTAGCGTTGACCATTTAAAATGACGGCTTAGAAATGGTGATCGCTTTTCTTCAAGGATTACCGCAATACGATAGTTTAATGTTCAACTCAAGGTATGTTTCGCTTCTTGGAACGCCTTAATATTTTTTTTATGGGATAGCAAGACAAACGAGCGTACGAGTCACCTGGTGTTAAGTGATCACCGCCGCCCACATTCTCTTGCAACACCAGAGGAATGAAAAAAGCGTTGCCTACCTTTAAGGAAGGTGTACTCGCTTTTTTTGAAGGTACCCATGTCGTATCATCCCGGAAACACCGCACAAGGAAGCTCATTCCACAGCTTTGTAGTACGAGGAAGAAAGCTCCTTGAAAACCACACTGTGGAGGAGCGCCACATATCCAGATGTCGTGGGAAGCTGGAATTCGGCGGCAGGAATCAGGTTAAATAGCTCTTCGGAACACTCCCCGTGATAAATGCAGTATAAGACACACAACGAAGCGACGTCTCTACGCAACGCCGAGTGATACAGCCGTTCACAGAGCACTGGGTCCCCTACAATTAGAGCTGCTCTGCGTTGCACGCGGTCAAATGGATCGAGCTGATACTGGGGTACGCCAGACCAGAGATGACAGCAATACTCCATGTGTGGCCGGACTTGCGATATGTAGAGCGCTAGAATGTGGGCGGGCTTAAAGTATTGCCGTGCTCTATTAATGACGCCCAGCATTTTTGAAGCGAATTTGGCTTTGCCCTCCAGATGGCCACAGAATTGGTAATCGCTCGAGATTTCTAGACCCAGTATTCCGATACTAGGCGAGGCTTTAAGGGAAGTGTTGTTGAAGAGCGGTGATACGACAAATGGGGTTTATTTTGTGGTAAACGTGCAAACTTAAGTCTTCTGGGGGTTAAATTGGACAAGGTTCAATTTAACGACCTTCATTCCGCGACCTTCTCGAGAGAGGACTCGATATAAGACACAAGTTTCTCCCAGAACTGGTCAACGATTTCCCGAGAGAGACCTGCATGGCCCGTGTATACGGCATCACCAGTGCTGTCGTCTGCATAGCAATGTATGTTGGAGGTGTCCAACAAATCATTGATATGCAGAAGAAGCAACATGGGAGATAGCACACAGCCTTGGGGCACTCCAGCGTTCACGGGCTTGGGATTCGAGCAGTAAACGTCGACAACAACCTGTATGCTGTGCCCAGTGAGGAAGCTGGAGGTCCACTTGCGTAAGCTCTCGGGAAGCCCAAATGATGGAAGTTTTGAGAGGAGCGCTTTGTGCCATACACGATCAAAGGCCATCGCTATATCGAGGCTAACTGCCAGGCCTTCCCCTTGCTTTCAAAAGCCGCCACCCATCTATGTATTAGGTATACCAGAACATCGCCTGCCGACCGACAATAGCAAAATCCGTACTGCTGGTCGTTGATCAACAGATGACCCTCAAGGTATACTAAGAGCTGGCGGCTAATTATGCTCTCTATGATTTTGGAGAGCAGTGAGGTAATAGCAGTAGGACTGTACTTTCCCGGATCCGAACTGTCTCCATTTTTTTTGGATCGGATGGATAAGGGCCGACTTCCATGAGTCAGAGAGCACACGTTTTAAGCACGATTAGAGAAATGCCATCTGGCCCGCTCGACTTCCTGACGTCTGAACGTTTTCTGTCTGAACTGTACATCAGGCATGGAGCTTTGACACCGCGGGATGATCGGCGGTGGTTTTCCGTTGTCGTCAAGAGTCGAGTTGTAGGCAAAAAGAGTGCACATCAGATCGCGTTTCTCTTTTGCCGTATGGGCCAGGGTGTCATTCCTCACGTGCAACGGTGGCATGGACGGCTGGTTAAAGTTACCAAGAACAGCTTTAGAACAACAACCAGAACTGGCGTGTTCCGGTCAGGTAACTGGAAAGCTGCTCGCCGATTTTGACGTCGTGCTTCAATTTTGCACGGGCGATTTGCTGCTTAAAAAATCTGGAGGCACGGTTATATTTCCTCTTTAGAACTTTGCAGTTCGGATCTTATGAGCTCAGCGCCGCAACCCCAGTTCGATACGCGTGTTTTTAGTAGTGGTATAAAAATATCCATGCCCTGCAGCATCACATCGGCTACTGCAACGGCGCAGACACTAGGATCATCCGAAGGGAAAGAAACCTTGCCCCAAGGGTAGGATGCAAAAAAGGAACGCATCCTATCCCAATCTACTGACTTATAGTACCAAACACGGCGGTGGTCTGCGATGTTTGCGTCGGATAGGCACTACACTCCTGACCAGACAATGGTCAGTAGTTCCGAGAGGGGCGTCGACAAAGACCTGGTAAGTATCGGGATGTGTAGTTAGCAGAAGATCTAATAAAGACGGCATGTGGCTATCCACATCCGGGAGCCGCGTTGGCGACTCAACCAATTGGGACAGACCATACGCCAATGCAAAATTATGCTCAGATCGCCCTGCGTAGTCTGTGGCACGTGATCCAAACTATTCGGCATTGTGCCCGTTGAAATCATCCAAGACTACGATTTAAGCGGAGGGGTTCTGAGCAAGCACGTCATTAAATGCCGCTTGAACGCAGCCCATGAGGTGACCTGACACTATGGGACCTGTAGACACACGCATAGATGCGGACGCGATCCTCTAAATCTACGCGGAGCCAGAGAGTAGACAGGTCCCTACCCTCAAAATTGCCGAAACGGCGACATCAGATATCCTCCATAACGTAAACACATACCCCAGCATGAGGCAAAAATTATTGCTCAATTTTGTACTCGGGGTACGTTAATTATGATGTATCGCTAGGTCGAGATATCTGCGTCTCCGTAAGGAAATACAAGGCCGGCTGCGCCGTCTCAAGGCGGCGGTGGATGGTGCTTAAATTGGAGTGAATTCCCCTGATGTTACAAAAGCCTACATTACTGTTTATCCTGTGACATGCACGGTACTGTGCCCTCCCCAGAATACGAAGGGCAGCCCGCGCGCGAAGGGTGCTCAGGGAGGGATTCTCCAGCTCTGGTAGAGCCGGTACCCTCCTGGGGTAATATCTATTGTAGGACCGCTCTAATATTTTATTGGTTGGGGGTGGCCTCTGGTCCTCGACACTAACTTATGTGAAACAAAACACACAAGGCCGCCACTACACGCCAGTATTCTGTGCGATTGTGGTAAGTAACCCGGACGAGTCTGGCCCGTTTGTGCTGACGTCAAAAGACGGCAGCGTGACTCTCCCACTTTCAAAAAGTCCGTAGTCGCCTCTTACCCCCTAGGGCCTGGGACAACCCTATTATTTTTACGCCCCAAATTAATTTACAAAACGTTTATTTTGGAAAACATTCCAAATTCTAAAATAAAGACCATAAGAATGTATAACAAAACAATAGAACGGAAAAATAATATCTCGTATTATAAATTCCAGTAAAGAAAGGTTTTTACCTTATTTTAAAGAAATAAACACTCTGATGCCGATAAATATTTGCCGAAAATAACACACGCTTACAAACCTTATTTGAATTTTATGCTGATGCAAAGTTCAGATCTGGAAAAGCCCCAAACTGTATTGATTTGTGAAAAACGAACAAAGATCTATGATTGCGGCCGATCAAACCGTGTGATGTAACAACCTCGTTTGATCCATAGACTCACTCACGAATGTTGTTACTTTTTTAGACAGCGGATAAATGGAGGCAAAAGAAGGATACATTTAGTACAAACATGTACAACACTATTCTTTAGCTGTCTAAATAAAAATGAATTCCCTGTATAGAGTCATTTTAATTGCCTTCCTTTAACTAACAGATTCTACATTTAATTAATAATATAAAGTTAATATTTAAATTAAAAATTAACAAGAAATTTCTTGTTATTACAATGCTATAAAAAATCCCGCTGAGGTTCTTGCGGCCGTTTATTGAATTTGAATATAATATTGTCTTATTGAATTCGAAATGAATCAATATGAAAATTATTTTACGATTATTTCATGAGTAAAATATATTGACAATGACAACATTGTGATAAAAAATAAATATTATTTACAGAAAATATAATGCCCTCTGTTTCCATCCTACTAGTGTGATTGTTACAAATCCATGTCGATGTCCGCAGGCTGGCTGTGGTTCGTCTATGAGAAACACACAGGGCCAAACGTCATTTATCTGTGACTCTATTTTTCTCGCCTTTTTCATTGAAGTTACTTTTATTCAGTACATGAATAACTGATTTTATCTTAGATATTTGAAAATAAATAAAACTAATATACATCAAATGATCTCACATTTCCGTTAAGCTTTTGTTTCAATGAGTAAAAACAGTTGTTAAAAGAAGCACTCTGCACCTACAAATGCAGCTTAAGCATTTTCGTCATAATGCGATGTTTTATAGAATGAATTATTCATCTCTTTTAATTGATTGTAAACAGACTGACAGATACTCACGTGCTCGCGCAAGAAAATGCTCGATTATTTATATAAATGAAAACTTCAGGCACCCTATTAAATTTGTTGAGAGATAACGGCTGTTGAAGTCTATTAATATTATTAAACTGTGCAATGAGCTTCCTTTTGCGGTGTTTCCGGGACGATACAATATGGGTGTCTACTAAAAAAGCGCGTACACGTTCCCAAATTACCGGGAATTGTGCTGTAAATCAACTGGTGTTGCAAGTGAGTGTGGGTGGTGGTGATTACAACATCACGTACCTTTACGCTCGTTTGTCCTCTTATACCTAGGTAACACTGAAAATGTTGAAAGTTGTCAATACTTTTATTGTTTTTAGAAGTAGTCTTCGTTCCTCTCTAAACATCGTCACATTCAATGGAACCACTGAGAAAAGCAGTGGGCCCATTCTTCCTTAGGGGTCTCTTCTATGGCGTTTTCGTACGCTTTCGCCGCATCTTCAAGGCTCGTAAAGCACCTTGAATACCTCGAATTTTATCTTTAGTTCTTAGGAATAAAAAAAAGTCGAAGGGCGCCAGTTCAGGACTGTATGGCGGATGACTCATTTATCTCGACACCTGCCATACTCAAATATTCAACAGTCCGTTTTGCAGAGTGCGCTGAAGCATTGTCGTGGTCGAGGAAGATCCTGCTTCGAGGGTGCTGCTGTGGACTTTTTGCAGTAACTGTCCTTCCATCTTCTAGCACAACTGTCGCGAGGTGACCACAAAATGAGGCAATCATCTTTTTTCCTTCACTTATTCCTTTCTTTACCGATCCTCAAAAGGAAACACACACTGAGCTGACTGTATCCATCTTTCATAACCTGTGACGAGATGTCAAATACAGCATTCGAGTCATCGCCGTTGAACTTATCTAACATTTGGCGACACCAGTCCATGCGAAGGTGTTTCTGATCCTCGGTTATAAGTATGGGGAATCCATCTGGTACAAAGCTTCCTGGCGCCAAAATGTTCGTGTAATATTTTCTGAACTTTACTCATACCGACAGTGGCGGCCTTAGGCGCAATCGCCCAGGGCCTCGCTCTTGCAGGGGCAACAACCCAAGCAAATTAAAATCAAAATATTTTTTATTTTACGTTGGTCCTTAATTACTCATTACGGCAAATTAAAATACACTTAGATAATTATTCATTCATTCAACACATAAGTTAAGAATTTATTATGTAGTAGGTACTTGAATATCGCGTCTGGAAATACTTGATAATCGGTTTTTAATTACATAGCACTGTCAGCTCGGGAGTCGCGTCTCGTATATAAAAGTTGTTATCGTCATAATATGCACACGTTTCCACGCCACCTATGAGGTAGTGTACTTAGCGCGTTTTTATAACTTTTTAAATCGTTATATCTCAGAAACGGTGGCTCGTAAGAAAAAAAGTATAGACACATTTTTTATAGATAATTTTATGATCTACAATTTTTGTCCTTTTTGATAGATACTTTTATGATAAAACTTACCGTTTTGCTTAAAATCGAGAAAAACTCATTTTTTTTACCTTTGACCTTGAATAAAAATATTTCCATACACAGGAATGATGGGGAACTCTTAAACATTGTTTATAACTATGTTTTGAACAATTTCACTGATTTTCAGCTTGTTGGGACTTTATGTAACTTCACTCTCATTTTTTGGTCTAAATAGACCGGACTATAAAGTATTATCATCATGTAATAAATGATTCGTAAGTTAGGCAGTCATTATATTTTGTGTTCATGTACTGGGAACTATATCATACAAGTGCATTTTGTGTGAGCCAAAACCAACATTAGTAATAGCAAGTACGATGATATTATAATGAAGAGATTCTACCCACACAGGTCGATATATTACCTAAATGAAGCTTATTCCGTTAATAAACAATTTTCAGTAAATTAAACAGTTCGTTGAACCGTGATTACCGCCAGCCGACGTGAACGTGGCGATTACGTTATCCATGTAAAAAATATACTATAGTAAAAAATAAAATAAAATCGATAAAATATATTATAATAAATAACTATAAAAAATTTACGAACCACTTGAATAGAATACACACGGCGAAATTTTAAGGGTATACTATGCTTTGAAACAGACATTCCTTAAGTCATCTCTAATGACTATATGAAGTCAGAAATTTCAATGGATATTTTATTTAATAATTTCTATACTTTATTTAAGTTCGTGTTTGTTAGATCGTCGCAGTAGTTAGTCTTAGTGACATCACTAAGATTTTTCCAATTACTAAATATAATAACTAAAACAATATAATATTAATAGGTTAAAAATTATTCTATTAATATTATCGTAACTGAATTTTGGTGCTATTTGGAATGCCAAATAATAAAATTTGTGATAAAGACATACTTCCATAAAATATTGGTATCTTATGATTCTATTCATACTTTAATTTACTTTAAAAAACTATGTTACATTAAATTGCGATTTTAAATTTTTTTTGGCTGCATCTTAATAAAGAATCTTCATGTTTTAAACGGTACAAGGGAGGAAAAATCAATCATTCGAATACAACGCTTATTTTTTTAACGGTTTTGTTTAACCGGCGACTGTATTGCAGCGATTCGACGAATGAGAATGAAATGAAAACAGCAATATTGACGTAGCTACTCTTTTACCTTAATACCAGGTAAAACTACAACAGCTACAGTCAACTATTGTTTACGTTAGCTCCATGTATTTTTTGTTCATTTTAAAAATGTTTTTAAGTCCAACCTTTTTATTTAATTCCCAACACTTTGCCTGGCAACTAGCGGTTTTGTTAAGAACTATAATACGTATTATTTTCAACACACTTGCTCGTAATATCTTATTACATCGTTCTTAGGGCCATAAACCGAACTATAGCACACACACAAGTACGCACAATATTACAAAATGAAAAAGTGCGCATGAAACTCGAGAGCTAAGTTGCTCACTAGACACTCGGCTGATTTACGCCCTAGCTTGTGGCTTGGGCTGCAACCTAACGTATATAATGAGCAATTTAGCTCACTTGTATCGTAATAAACTATATCATTTCATATCACAACTGTTCATAACCAAACGTGACAACTCAGTATCTTTCATGGTTTAAAATGTTAAAAATAAAGGTTTGTTGATAAATGTTGATAGAGATTCTAACATAATAAAGCCGCAGTTTTGCAGTACAGAAACTTTTAAGTAAAAATAAATATATATCAAGTTTATTATAACTATACTAAAACGTAGATTAAAATAAGATTAACCCTTACGGGTTACATACACATGCGCACTTCTTATAGTACGCCCTGCGTACACTTAATTAGCCGGTATGTTTTTTTTATGTTTGTTACCTCAAATCTTTCGACTGGGTGAACCGATTTTGATAGTTAATTTTTTCTTCCCGTGTGGTCCCATTGTAATTTGGTCCAGATCTGACAATGGCCACCATGAGAAAACCATAAAAGTATTTTATTTGCTATAAGTATGTGCGTGACAAATTTATGAATAACTCAAAATCGCAACAAAACCAACCAATTTCAATAATTCTTTTTTTTAAGTAGAAATGTAGTACTTCAAAGGGAGTTTGGTAAGAGTTTAGTTATGTTCTAATTATGGTATCCATGACAAAGTAACGGAACTCTTCAATTATTAGGAGCAAATTAACGATACTCGGCCATAGCTTTTTTATGCTATCCGGATATTTGTGTCACCTACCGAAATGTTGTTGTGGTCAAATAATTGTTGTAGTCAAATATGATTATCAATCGAACTCCTGGATGACTTACACAGTAAGGGTGCGATTTGTGCCAGAATTTCTGTCTGTAATAAAATTGCAATGCGCTTACGTTCATTGCTGTATTGCAAAATTTAGTAGAACTACACAAATTTAGACAAATTATTAGTTTTTGTAGTTTTGATTCATCAATAATCTAAAAATATGTAAGTCGGTGTCAGTCGAGGTAGATTTGTAACCCCATACATAGTTATAGGCGAGGAGGCGAGAGGCGAGAACGAGAAGATTACAATAATCGTTACTAGAATTAGATTAATTAATTAGATTGTATAAAAATACGGAATTACTTTCATACTTTTTAGTTCATATTATATCTATTGTTTTGGAATAGTGTTTTTGAAGTCCGTGGTTTTTTGGTTAATTTTTTTTTATATTTTATCAATAATAATAATATGTATCAAATTCTAATATTTATAAATTTGATGTCTATTTTGGGCCGTGGCTGATAATATAATATTAAAAGTGTATCAAAAGCCAACACCCTGGCCCATACGGCAAAAGAGAAAGCCGATCTCCTGTGCGCTCTTTTTGCCTCCAACTCGACTCTTGACGACAACGGAAAAACACCGCCGACCATCCCGTGGTGTCAGAGCTCTATGCCTGAAGTACAGTTCAGACAGAAAACTGTTAGACGAGCTCTGTTTTCGTTGGACGTCAAGAAGTCGAGCGGGCCGGATGGCATTTCTCCAATCGTACTTAGAACGTGTGCCCCTGAGTTGACGCCGGTGCTAACGCGTTTATTCTGGCACTATTACACGGATAAGGTGAGTTACCGTCGATAAGTTTATTGGGATAGAAAAGTCAATAGTCATAGTCACAATAAAGGTCGATAGTTACAGTTTTTATCTCAAGTAAGAGATAGACTGAATATTGGGAACGGCCGTCAGTGAAGTTCTAATCTACCACTTCACGAACAGTTTGTCAAATATTTGAAATTAGTTTATTTGATAATATTAATTATTTATACATTTCGTTGTACATAATGATAAAAATGTTTAATAAATTCAGCCTGGCATTACAAAAGTTTCATCGCGTTAATAATTCACATTAAAATAATTAACCTTTAACTAAAACAATTTTTAGTATTCTCGTTATTATTATTAATGTTATTACCATAGACACGTAAATGTAAAACAAAGTCGGAACATTTTTAATTTCCTTAAGCCTTTGCCGTATAATAAAATCTCTTTGTCAAATAAAAACTAGGTGCCTTGAGATTAGTTCGCTATACAAGTGAAAAGTAATTAAAATTTGAATTAGTGGTGAGCAAACTGAACCTTAGGTCTCGTGTATGATTCTTTTTTAAAGCAATGCTATTAATTATGGCTCTACGTAGAAAATGTATTTAATTAACACTGACCTTCTTTTATAAACTATGTAGCACACATTAGATTTTACGTGACTTTGACAAAAAAAGCAAAAATGGCTTTTTCATAATTAATTTTATGACTTATATGAAGAAACAGCAATCATTTTTATATATTTTGACTGAAAAACTTTCTACTTAGACCACTCTAGACAACCTATCACCGTCAATACGGCGAGTATAAGCAGATTTTCTTAAATATTTAAAATCTTGTATCACGTAACGCGATAAAATCGCAATATTATTTGTCATCTCAACTGTATTACTCGCCGAGCATTTTCTTTTTCGTGAGACAACGTGGTTTGGCGGATAAGAACAATATTTTTCGGGGATGTTACAATAATATTAATTGTTTCAAAAAATTATTAAGGCTTGTGTATGTTACTAAGCAAACTTGCTGACTGGTGAAATTATGGCGTGGTTGTTATTGGATGTCTTATGTTGGATGTGGAAGATATTAGTATATCGTAGGAATAGTCTGATGACGAAACTGAAGAAGGTGATGATCTAGGTAATGATGAAAACGATAATCCCTCAATTCAATATAGTCGTCCAATCCAAATGGCCCTGAAGATATTAACGAGCGGGTAGTGGATATTCTTCTGCTTTGGATGGATGATTTATTTACAGCCTCAAATATATCCTGTTGTTGAGCTCAGATAATAATTAATCCAAGTATTTTGAAAAAAAAAAAAACCGCCTGGGAGGTTTCAACGAAAACGCTGTCCAAACCCTTAGTGGTATAACAAATTAATGTATCGTGGAATTGTGTATCTTAATAGGTCTACAGAAAAGTCCGCGAGGGCATATGTCTATCTCTTAAGGATAATATACTATATTACTTTAAAAAATTGGCACTCATAAAGCGATACTGTAAAAACTGTTTACAGAAATACGATATTAATCTATATCTTTTTATAACTACATATTATAAAAACATTCAGAAATACGTTTTTGTTTCATTTCTCTCATTAACTTTGAATGCATATTTCCCATGGCTTTAGACTACATCATTACAGAAAATACTTACTTAAATTTTTTTTCTGTTGACAGAACAGCGTCTGTGGGGTCAGCTAGTTTGAGATAAAAGAAAAGAATGAACTTTGAACGGGGGAGAAGCAAGAGCAGCAGGACAAATCCACATTATAAAAAAGAAAACGCTTATCTGGCACATAAAATACAAATATAATTCTAAAAATACCATTACACCATCCCATGAATGGATTGAAAGAGATCAACAAACGTTCCATAGATCGGTTATTGATATGAAAACAACATGTTTTGGATGGAATAGATTAAAATATTATCCTCCTATCATCAATATTGGATTGCGATAGAATATAAAGTTAAAAACAAAACTATTCCTCGGAGAAACTAAAAGTGACATACAGTCCGAATGTAAGTTCATCAAGGCATACAAAATAATTTTTTTTAATGATTACTAGTAATTATTGTCATTGTAATTTTTTTCAGCTACTATCATATTTTTATAACGATACTTTATGTACTTACTGCTCGTTTTCCATAGCTTATTCACAATATCTATATCCACCATGTGCAGCACGGCATTGACTATCACCACAGCTAAATCAGCTTTTGGTATGAAGTGGAGATACGGAGTTAACAGCCAAAACAACGTTATGTTGTTAATCCCAGAAAAAATACACAAAATTATTTATTTATTTTTGAAGACCAAAGCGTCGCGAAGGTGCCTAACCTTCACGATGCTTTGAATGCTGTGATAAATATAATATTCATTGACATCAATTATAATTGCTAACTTATATAAAACCCAGCTGCCGGGGTTCTCACTCCCGAAGCAACGCTAACAGCACTGCGTGTGAACGAACCGTTGACTGGAGACGATCGGAACAAAGATCCTACTATGTTTCTTAGTAGAGGTTTAATCTCCAAGGTCTTCCCATGCGCTAAAATAAAAGAAATAATACATTAAGTAAATATAGTAAGGATGACATACTTTGTTTTATATTATTACGATCATAGAAATCTATATGTGAAAGTGAATGACTAAGAAATGTTATAAGTGCAAAGCATTCAATGTGGGAAGACTTTCGCTTTAGGCAAAACATTGCCACGGAGGCTTGCAACCATTTACACGTTATTTCACGTCTGCCGTTCTGATTTGTAATAAACTATTAATGGTGTATATCTCACCTTACACTTAAGGGATTGCCTGTACAGCGGATGCACGAAATATTATTTCCAGTAGCATAAGCTGAGCTTAGTCCCCCCAAAAATACCTTAGTGCTCACTAACGTAAAGTAAAACTTTTGTGAAAAATTTCAAGAAAAGGCTCTGGGTTGAGTGATTGCTCCATCAAGATGTTAAGGAGTCTCTATTATGTATTATATAGATATCCTATGAGTAAAACGTTTTAAATACATAATTTATGTTAAAAAGAACTTTTAAATTAGCAGAACACATTAAGCGCCCATTTTCATTGGCTACATTATGATTGCGAGGTCACGTAGCGAGATGCCGCTGCAAGTGTAATACTGATAGTTGTTGGTAGATAGCCCGGCGTGGGGCAACAAACTGACTTGATACAACTGTTTATTTCCAGTGTTTTCTGTGAGTCTTTATTGCTTAGGGTCTTGCGTTTTATGTGTACCAGCATTATGAAAAGAAAAAGCTGTGATTTATATATATATATATATATATTATTATATTTGCTGCTGTTAAAAAACTCAAAAAAAATAGGTATTTGTTTCATTTTAAAAAATATTTGTTGAGTAATATTCTGTAACTTTTATTGAGAACCAAAAAAATAAAGAACCATGCGAACATTGTAATAAACATTAAATAAGTAAACATCGAGCCCAAAATTGGTTTTGTAATACATTGCTATTAAAATCTCTTTTTAATTATCAGAATCACCTAGAACCCTAGTTTCACATTTTTTTATTTCATTATCATAGATAAGAGGACACTAAAACATTCACACGATACTAAGTAGATATTGCTTCCCATGATTTCTTGAAACACTTTTTTTTATGGGAGAGACCAAACAAGCAGATGGTCCATCGGATGCGGTATCAATATGTATGGGAAAAGACGATAGAGTCAGGACCAGTAAAGCTCCTGTAACTTTCTGGTGTTGCAAGAGTGTATCTGGTAGTGATCACTTCCAACCAGGTGACCAACACGCTGTCTTTCTGTTCCATAAAAACCATAACATGTATTTTCCGCTCATCTCTTTTTATATATTATTAATTATTATGAAAATTTTATATAAGTCTCAAAAATCGTCACCTGTTTGCTCTATATACTGATTTTCATTATTATAATACTAGAAATAAGGGATTGCTTGATTTCTAGTAGGCTTCATAAGATACATAATAGGTTTAAGAGTTAATGTATACACTTTTATAATAAAGTCCCAACCACTGTTCAGGCATTATCTGTAAACTAATTTAATTGTTTTATTAAATAATATCTCCGTCGCAAATCCTACTACTCCACAACTTAATATCTAAGTTATCGGACAACCTGGAACGAGTTGATGATTATTTCATAGCAATAACAATGACAGTGCAATATCCAAATGATTTGAGTCCTCTTTAGTGTTAATTCCGCCAATATTTGTTTTTAAACAATTCGACGCATGTTTCGCGTCCACACGAGGCATCCTCAGGACGTGTTGACTCGCCAAAAGCTGGCAACAGACATTACATTGGCGGAATTAACACTAAATAGGACTCAAATCATTCGGATAATTATGGATTTCCACAAAGTAACGCCTACTTCAATAAATTTACAATACAATGTTTTATATTTTATTAAAAAAGAATGCAAGGAGATGTTCTTGCGCCGCTTCTTCTCTCTCGGAGGGCCTTTTCTTTCCGAAGTGATGGTAGTAGTTAGAATTTAACTGATATAATGTAAATTTTATAACTATACTTACATATATAATATGAAAAAGAAAGGTTTGAAGGTTTGTTCATTATTTTCTACTTCAACTGTGGCGATCATACAGCACCTTTATAAAATGTGTTATAACAGTGATATGAGACAATATCACAAAAGCAATAAGACAGTCATAACATGTCGGTGTACGAAAGTAATGCATCATCTCGGGTACGTTCGGTATTTTTAACAACCGTTCACTCATATTGCATCATCATTAATGTTCCTAGGGTTGCTGTATTGAACTAATTGTTTTGAATTCAAAGCCAAATTTACTTTACCCTATGATGTATTAATCTATTGATGTTTTTGTACTAAAGAGTTACACTAATTATAATTGATTAATTTTTCATACTTTGTAAATGAAAAAGCTTTTTATGGGTACTCTAGATGATCGTTCGTTAAGAATATTGAAACAAACAGTATGAATTGCTCTAAAGACTAAAGCTTACTTTGCTTGAAAATATTGAATTAATGATTTAAGTCTATGTGTGATGAGGAAAGCAATGCCTAGTCCATGAGTCATACTCGTGAAAGGGACAATACTATCATCGGGAACTCTACTAACCTTACATTAATTAATGCAGTATATATTTATTTATTTGCAAAGTTATTTATATTCCTTTTCTTATATAAGTAATTTTGATTTTATATGAAAAATAAAGTTGTACTGATCGTGACTGAAAACTTTTATTTTATAAGATATAAATATATTTAATACATAATTTTCTATCCCTACTCAGTGCTAATAGATAGATAGTCAACATACATAAAAGATAATATAAAAATTTTTCGTGAGAGACATAGACCGACGTCCATAGATTCGTACCTCTACGAACATTAATTACATTATTACTGTGATTTCGCGATCTAAAAGTGTAAATTATAAAATATGAACGAATATGGTTGATATTCAACTTCGTAAAACTCACGATACAAACTGTTTAACTCACGCGTTAGCATAAATTGATTTCGTTCGTCTCGTTGCAGCATAAAGGCATCCACAGACGCTAGGACCACAACGAATGCGTTCCGGGACACACTAGCGAACCACACGCCAAGCTGCAATTTCAGTTTGCTGCAACTCTTTTTTTCTTTAAGAGCTATATAGCAAAAAAAAGCATTAATGGGCCTAGTGTAGCAAATTCGTATGAAATCTGAAAAAAATTCAAAATAAAAAGTAGAGATTTAAACTCCACTAAAATCAAAATAATGTTAATTCTCCTCGGTGACTTCTCGTGGACCGCAAGATTTCTCCCCTTGATGATAGTACTTTACTTTCTTATCATTGGTATCGTATTAAAATGTCTATTATTTGAGAATTCGCTTATTACTTCAATAAAAGAAACCGCTCATAATTGTGGTTAGTAAACTTGGCTCAGAGAGCGAATCTAAAAAATATAGAGAAACAATAACCAGTTATTTCTGTAAGTAAAACCGTGTCATACATGTCAATTTTGGGCATTTTTTTAATGAAAATAAGGGACGAGACGAGCAGGGCGTTCAGCTGATGGTAATTGAAGCGCCCTGCCCATTACAATACAGTGCCGCTCAGGTTTTTTGAAAATCCCCATAAATTCTTCGCAATACAATTGCCCTCATCACCGTTTGCCCAGTAATTTCACTAGCTACGGCGCCCTTCAGACCGAAAGTAATGTTAACACATTACTGCTCCACGGCAGAAATAGGCGCCTCTGTGGTACCCATAATCTAGCCGGCATTACACTGGTGACATGAAACACAAGGTTTTATCATTATTTAAGTAATTATTTGAATTGATTTCTCTGATCTGTGTGGTCAAATGAGTCAAAAAAAAAATTTTGTGTGAATCAGTAAATTAACTAAAAAAAGATTATTACGCCAAAACAGTTAATACAACAAACAGCTTTACACAATATCATGAACCGGGTCTAGAAAGTAACAAAATATATAAAACGTATTATTAGGTACAACAGCGATTGTTACAGTACTTATTAAATAGCAATCTGGGAACAATAGAGATGTAATAAATTGTAACATTAGTTGGTACTACTGCGCGGCGGACAATTATATGAACAATTATTATGTTCTGGAATTGTATGTAAATGGTCCGGCAAATGACTATCCTACAAACTTTGACAATACTGCAAGATTTATTTATTTATGGACTTATTAAGCGTTGGAAAGTGTTCTAGGGAATAATTTATTATTTTGTAATACTGTTTTTTTTATGGATTAGGAGGACAAACGAGCGTACGGGTCACCTGGTGTTAAGTGATCACCGCCGCCCACATTCTCTTGCAACACCAGAGGAATCACAAGAGCTTTGCCGGCCTTTAAGGAAGTGTACGCACTTTTTCAACATTTTATACAATAGATGCATATAATAACTAATATTGTTGCATTTAGTGCATGGATTTCCTAAAAGAGACAATAAATGTACAGTACACATTTGTAATAGATTTTCTATATTTTGCCTGTGTTTGCATTAGAACAATTCAACAGACAAGTCCAAGCAAGGCGTCGTGTAACTTAGTGGCCGCTATGTTGTGTACGAGACATATTGCAAGCCCAGAAGTGATTTGATTTGTGACGACGTGACTGTGAAAGCTGCCGCTGATGTGAAACTGGACACCACTGGCGTAGAAACATATTCCACTAGGAAACCTGGGCAGTAAAATTAACTACCTTAATTTTAAATAAACATTTTCGTAAATTGTTACAAATATATTAATGTTAATATATTTTGCTCTACTAAATAACATGATTGCTCGTAATTGATTGTGATGTTAACCACACTTGGATCGGATAAGCATCGCCATCATTCCAAAGATTTCTTTAAATTTTGAATTCTCCAAAAATTTTACCAAATAAATTACATACACACCTAATTCTGCTACACCAGATATGAGTTGTACAACTTCACCGATAATGCACAGAAGTACTGCAGTCAGGGTATGTCTCATTAGTATAGGTAAATGTAAGTAGAAAGAGCAACACGGTGGGTCCAATGTTGATCTGACGAACTGTGCCCATCACGCCGTACACGAAGCCTCCGGTAAGCGAAGCGTACAGTCCATACTGAATTAATAAAATATTATATCGCAATGTAAGAACTTCATTGAAATGAAAACTTCTTAAGGCTCATTAGGTTTGGAATTCATTCATTCATTTTTGGAATAGTTCAGAAGACTCTCTAGTGATATATTTCTTAGCAAATTTATTTAATATAAAATACTTTTCAGCCATTAAAGAGATGTGTGAAGGTCGCCTCCTATTTGTGTACTCCACTATTATGTAAGAAGTAATGATTAACGCACGACGAGGAATTTGTCTGTCATCTCTGGTCTGGCGCACTCCAGTATCAGTTCGAACAATTTGACCGCGTGCAACACAGAGAACCTCAAATAATCGGGTTTCTCTGTGAATGGCTGAATCACTTGGCGTTACGTAGAGACGTTGCTTCATTGTGTGTTTTCTATCGTATTTATCATGGTGAGTGTTCCGACGAGCTGTTTCATATCATCCCCACCATCTGGATGTGTGGCAGTCCTCCGCAGTGCGGTTTTCAAGGAACTTTCTTCTACGTACTACAAGGCTGTGGAATGGCTTCCTTGTGCGTTGTTTCCGGGATGATACGACATGGGTGCCTTCAAAAAAAGCACATACAACTCCCTTAAGGCCGGCAACGCTTCTTTGATTCCTCTGGCGGCGGTAATCACTTAACACCAGGTGACCCATACGCTTGTTTGTCCTCCTTTTACATAAAAAAAAATAATCAGGGTAGAAACGTAGATTGGTCGCGGTTTTCGTCTACATCGCGGGTAATGGTAGCAATATTTGCAATATATTTATAATAGTGTTACATTTGTTTCCCACAAAGCTCAAAACGTATACGGCATCAAAAGTTAGTCGTATTATGGCATTTATATCTTTTCAAAAACTATTGATTTTTTTAATTTTCCTAGAAGTATTGTAAATATTGCGGCTGCGTAATATTTGTATATTACGTCATTATCACTATAAGCACAGTAGACATTATGTACAGTGTGGTATAAGTCACTTCTCATGTGTCTGTTAAGCACAAGTTTGTCTAAGTGAGTATTAAATTTGGTTTACTGCTTTATACACTTGGATTAGGAAGGCTTTAATTTAGAGTCGATTGTCGATAAATCCTGTGTAAACAATGTTGTACATTTCCAAATACACAGAATAAACAATAATATAACGAATTCGCAGCACATTACCGTTAATATCTCATAGCTTTGGTTAAGGTAATTATGGTGCCTATTAATGATACAGATTATTTGAAATTTTATTATTTCGTTTAAGTATGTGAGCTAGGCATTAAATATCATTCGGATGATATTTCCATTTTTCAGATGTAGTAAGTGTGGGCGAAACTGATCACTTACCATTAGAAGACCTCCAGACCATTTTCCAAAAGTGATGTAGTTAGTTTAATAAATAAAAAATAACATTTTTCAAGTTTACCTGTGGCTCAAACCCAGCGAGTGCGACTTGTTTTTATGCAAATAAGGGATGAGACGAGCAGGATCTCAGAACTCAGCTGATGTAGTTGATACGCCGTGCCAATGCAGTGCTGCTCTTAAAATACCTAAAAATTTCTGAGCGGCACTAAGTTGCGCTTGTCACCTTGAGACATAACATGTTAAATCTCATTGGTCCAGTAATTTCTCTACCTACGGCGCCCATCATAACTAAACACAATAATGTTTACACATAACTGCTTTATGGCATAAATAGGTGCTATTGTGATACCATAATCTAGCCGGCATCCTGTGCAAATGAGCCTCCCACTGGTAAATCGCTACGCTATCGACTGCAGTATTAAGGTGAGTGGCACAGTGATCCCTGCTATCAGATTGCGGATACCGGCCCGCATGTAGTACGTTCTCGCACATACCGTTATCGGGAACACGCGACCAACAAGTCACTTGGGAATTTGGGATAAAGCTTGAACCGCATTCTAAAACTATGGGGCTTCTTGATAATTGGAAATTCTTTACTCTTTTTTGGGCGTCGATGTTTTCACAATAGTAACAGTAGACGTAGAAAGGAGATCTAGACAAATATGTGATTATTGTTAATGTTCAAAATTTTATCAGCTGCTTTTTATGGAAAGGTGTACGCGCTTTTTTTGTAGATACCTTTGTAGCTTTAGTTTTGTGTACTTTGTAGCTTTGTGTACTTGGAAGTAAGCTCCTTGAAAAACTCAAAAAACTCCTTCTCCAGCTTCGTTTACTTCTAACCCCTAAGTTATATACCCTAATAAGTTTTCCCACTGCAATGCAGCCCCGCGATCGTGCTTTTCTCCTTACTTAACACATTAGATGCTAAATCTCAGTGGATCATTCATTTCATTAGCTACACTCAATCAAAACCAAATATTGTACAGCTGCATAGGGGTTTAAACCAAATGTTTGAGGACTGTACGTAGTGAAACGTAGATCTAATTCAATATAGCAAATACGAGCGTGTAGTTTTCTTTATGATATAGAGTTTGGATTTATTATGATTGGGAAATTTAAATGTCGATTTGTTTTACAACTGTATAAAATAAAACTTTGAATATGACATGGCAGGTGTATGACAAGTGAGAGCACTCTATTTTAGCTGTGATTTCTTTAACTCTTATTTTTCTGCTTTCTGTCTTAATAACATTTAGCTGGACTTTTATAGTACAAGTCGTGTTTGGAGCAAAATCCAATGATTTTCCCAAATATAATATACTATCTACTTATCACAGTTTAGTTTAGCACAATACGTTATACTTCTTCTCTCATAGCCATTGTTAATCTTGGACACAAAAGAAAAACCAGAATAGCAAGACTGTATTTCATAAATAGAAAGTAAATATAGTAGATAAATTATAAGGTTTACTGCTGTGACTTTAATATAGCAAGGTAGTAGTGAATATTATAGCAATATGAAGTCATACTATACTTTCACATTTATTACAACCACAATAATTATAAGTTTCATAAAAATAACACCAAACCTTTGAACAATAGTAGTCCTTTATTTTAAACGCTTCAAATTAGTCCAGCTTTTTTCAGAAATCAATTCAATATGTTTTACCTCTATCGTACAAATAAACGGTATGTTAGTTAAATTACTGGACATCGATTTTCATTGCAACCAGTGACTAAACGTGTCGCAGAACGAATTTGTCCGCACACCAGATGAAGTGTAAAAGACTTCGGGCAACGGCTGTCACGTAGATATTGTATAAAAATTGTAACTTGCCAGAATGGTTTTCCATCAAATTATAGCAAACCAAAAAATTTATAGGAATTCGTTATAAATGTTTTTTCAAACTACTATTTTGCTCGTATATCAAGTAAATAACAAATAAATAAATGATCCGACATAATTTCAACCCAGTCGTCACATAAATACGAAGCCACTATCGGAGACAGTATAGTATACCGACAGTTATTAAGATTTTAAAAGAGCATTTTTGATTAGGTTAACTTATAAACCACAAAATGGCGTCTCAAAGACGAGCTGTTTTAAAAGGAGGCTAATTTTCCTATTCAAAGTCAATTTAAGTCTCCTTAGAAAAAGTTAGGGCTTTCGAACTGTGTTAAGTTCCCTAAGTTATTCAGTGGTTCATTTTCCCTTAGATGAGAAAAGGAATTCTAATATCATCTTCGTGTTAAAATTGATTTTATTATTCTAGCTCCATGGTGAGTAATGTTAATACTTTATGACGTATTTTTCTTACTTATTACGTAGTATACTTTCTTAATGTAAGCTCTGTGCTTTTGATTAAAGCGGAGTTAAGTTATTCCAAAAAGACAAACATTTTACCATCGGGAGGCTCCTTAGCACAGGATGCCGGCTAGATTATGGGTACTATAATGGCGCCTATTTCTGTCATTTATCAGTAATGTGTAAACATTACTGTGTTTCGGTCTTAAGGGCGCCGTAGCTAGTGAAATTACTGGGCAAATGAGACTTAACATCTTATGTCTCAAGGTGACGAGAGCAATAATTGTAGTGCGGTTTTTGGGTTTTTCAAGAATCCTCATGTATTGTAAAGGGCAGGGCGTATCAATTATCATCAGCTGAACGTCCTGCTTGTCTCGTCCCTTATTTTCAATAAAAGAAAAATAACTTTTAGTCTTTATCTTACCTTTGTCACTACAGAATTTCATGACAAGGAGAAATAATTTATAGTAACTTTTCATTGCATTTATTAATAAAACAGTAAATTTACAAGAAGGTGAGAATAAATAAGAATCTGGATTCTTTTACTTCCACACTCAGAGGTATTTGTCAAAATTTATGAATTAAAACTATTAATCTATAGATACAACATAGATTAACTTGAAGAATAAATTAGTTGTCATGAATAACAAAAGAAGACTTAATGTAGATATCTTGAATATATGGAAATTGCAATAGATCTACGCAAAAGCGAATTGCGATAGGTATTTTCCTGATACTCACACTTAAGTAAGATTTTAGAATGCTACTATTATAGTAGGCCAGAACATTGTTTCTTGCAATATTAAATTGTTAATTGCACCGGTATACATTCAACAGAGCTATGAGTTTCCTTATTAATTAAGAATACTTTATCATTTTTAAGCAATGTGGAAGTAAGTATTCACGAACTAAGACTGTCAACAAAAGAACAATACAATCATCATATTGTCACGAAAACATTTTATGTTTCACAATGGCTAATAACTATGAGTTGTATATTTTTCTGTTTATATCATACCTAATTGTTTCCTTGTTCTTTGATTTAAGAAAGTAAAACTAAAATATAAAAGCTTTGTATGCTAAAATACTCTTATTCCCAATTCTTTGGATATGTCGCAGTATTATAATTTCATTAGTGGTATTATAATTTACCGGTAGATTGTTAATTGACTTCATTTCTAACAATTTAACGGCCTGGTTTTAGTATCACGGCTACATTTTAATGTCACGGCTACACTA
Source organism: Leptidea sinapis (assembly GCF_905404315.1). NCBI lineage: Eukaryota > Metazoa > Arthropoda > Insecta > Lepidoptera > Pieridae > Leptidea > Leptidea sinapis. Next base: position 28,283,503 of record NC_066312.1, on the reverse strand, counting down.
TAGTGATTTAAAGCCGTTAGTTTATGGCGCCGTTTCTGATTGGTTTGTTTTGTTGTATTGTTCTTGTATTAATTAATTCTATAGTCATTAATTTTAGTTATGCATTAGTGTAATGAAATAATTGTAATCTAAGTATATGGGCCTTTGTTTACTAGTAGATCTCAAAATCAATCAATCTAAATTGAACACAACGCATGAGCCGCGCGCAGCGTGCCGCGGTAGCGGCCGGTGAGTACCAGAACCGTAATAGCCGTAACATGGGCCTTCAGCCCTCACTACTATTACAACAATAATTTTAGATGGAAAATTGTATACACTTTCCAATATTTACTATCTTTGTTTTGCAAATTGCGTATGAAAAGAAAATACCAATCAGAACGCTCGTCGTCTCATACTACTAACTTCATCAAACACATTGAGCAAACATTTTAGGAAAGGAGAAATATAAATACATGTATACGTTAGGTACGTAAGCTAATTAGTGAAAATATAACTAAAGCCTTGGTGTGTCAACTTTTATCGTCGTTTCTATTTTGGAACCTTCATGTGCTGATTGTAATTTTCTTAATAGGACCATTAGATCAATCCAGTTACCTGCAACACCTAGTTATTGATCAATTATACTTTAAGATCAATATCGTTTCATTAAAATTATCGGTGATGACATTCGCGAAGAACGAAGAGAAAAATAACAGTTGTTAATTTTTATACCAAATAATGTTGCGAAATTTACGTAATAAATTGTGGGATTCAAGAAAGGTGTGAAGTATACGTTTGAAATCCAATAAAATTACCACATCTACATTTTTATTACAAAGTCTTATTTGCAGGTACGCTTTATAAATTATTTCATCTCGAACTTGTTAGTCGGGACACCCCTGGACTGAAATAAACTCATGAGTGTCGACAAAGCTGAGGTGATTCATCAGATTTACTTCTTTCTGACATAATTCATGGAAATAGCTTGAAGACTTTATTTCAAGATATTTTTTGTTATTAAGAGAAGTAATATTAATATTTTTGTATACTATTATAGCTCTTTAAGTCTACTTCATAATTCTTCATCATCATTTATCCGAAGCATTTCAGGGGAATGTTTATGTCACTGTATTTTTTTAATTGAGTCATTGTAATAAGGCATAGAAAATTCTCTCTTTTAATATTATTATCTGAAATCATATCATATTTACTTATGTATTGTACTTACATGCAAGGGAACCTTTTCACATATTATAATATAAGGTCCCTTCCTTCAAACTGTTTACTTTCAACCACATCGAATTTAGTTCTATCTTAACCCGCTACGTACCAACGAATATGTTTAGGGATTTCGAATTCATAATAATATATACGTTTTTTCGACGCTTTATAAGGTTAGCAACATAATCCTTTCCCAAAAAAATGCTCTCAATAGTTTGTTGCCACTTTTTTGCATTCATGGTGCATAAATGAATGTAATAAACAGCAAAACAATGAAAAGGTAAAATTCAAATTCAAATATTTTTATTACTTACTTTTGTTACTGAGTCATTGGGAATCTGATGAACATAAAGAAAAGCGCGAGAAGCGTGTTTACTATATAGAGAAATATGACGATTACGATTTCATATATAGATTCTGAATGAACAAATCTGCAGTAAATGATTTGCTCATGGAAATAAACGCATTCATAAAAGTAACCTCTAAGCGGTAAGTTTTGATAGTGTTGAACGTCAAAAACTACCATCCATTCAAAAGAGACTGCCTCAGATCTAAGAAGAATGGATTGGATACAAACAAATGTGTTACGAAAATTAATAGAATTAATTTTCGTAACACATTTTTTTGTACATTTTCTGGGATCATATTATAGCATATGGAGCATATACATCGCCCAACAAAAGACTTACTAACTCGAAAAAAAGCTTTTTTAACCCGTAGGAGGAGGAAAATATTATAGCTATTCTCGGGAAAACAATAAGATATATTATTGTAAGTTTCTTAATCTATTAGGAAAGTGACATAACATAAACTACTTCACGTGAAAACGCTGAAAATGATTTATCCAAACTACTTACACATTCAATAACAAATAAACTTTCTAACAATACCTCAAAGAAAGCATATTATTCATTCATTTTCAGATAGAGCTGCCAGAGCTCTGACATAATGTTGAATAACACATTGTTGCGTGGTAGTTTATTGTTGGTATTTTATTTTCACGTCACTTCTACATTTTTATTCTTTACGTTACTTGAGTGGACTTAATGTTGTGTAACGTACGTAGTAAGTGCCTTTTTGGTAAATTATTATTACCTTATCACTATTCGGGTTATTGTTATGGTTATTGTTCACCCAAGCTGCTGTACTTATTTTGTGGACGTTAAGTGGACTTTTGTAGTTGGTTTCATTTACTTCAGTGTGTGTCTTGCAATCTGATGGCTACCAGATTATTATTTCTTACCTGGTCGTTCACTCGACTTTAGCATTATTTATTTATCAGCTTCTAACGCATTACAGCATTACATCAGTATTATTAGTATTTTGTTTTGTTCTTGTGCTTATAACAATTACAGCGTACACAGCACTAATAACACAAAATTTATTGAAAATATGGGTACATAGTACATTAGACTTGACTAATGAACTGAAGAATAGGAAGTAAACTTTACCCATCCGTAGATGGATGTATTATATATCAATTAAATAATTCCTATCAAGTAATTTATTAAAAGCAGTTATAAATAAACTGTTGTACTCCATGATAATGACTTCGGCTATGACTTCGGTCGCGACACATCGGACTACACTGTAACACGTGACTTGTTGACTGATATTAAAAGTGAGTGTAATGTCATCCTATATTTTAAAAAGACTTTAGATATTTCAAAAATAGTGTTTTATTTATCCTTCATCAGACTTTTGAGCTCATAAAGCTCTCTCTAACAACTATATTTTTGAGGTCCAAAAACTCAATGGCCCTTAGTTCAACTGTTTTCCTATTTTTTTTATTTTTTATTTATATGATATAAAATAATCTCAATAAAGATCAAAATTATAAATTGCTCAAAAATACAAATAAAATTTGTACTTAAGAATTGTTTTCTCACATTCACGACGTTGAATATTGAGACAATTTTATTGTAAGGCGTTTTTATTTCAGTCATATTAATAGTCTGAATTTATTAAGCAAAATTACGGATGAAAAAAAAATATGAAGAACAGCTGTTATAACATTAATCATGCCAAAAACAAGATTACAACGTTATCAATCAGAAGAGCACCGCGTCGACAGCAATTAATCAAATTAGGTACGCCTTACCGAATATTGTTGTGAATTCCTTGGCAGCTCTGACTTGTGCGCGGAGTACGAGCTGTGTGACGTGCATAATTTCACGATTAAGAAATATACATTAATTATCTATATCAATATTATACACAAATTCAAGTATAAGAGTCATTCCCTCTCTCTCTCTACGCTCTCATTAGGTCGTGATTGCTATGTAGAAACAGTGGAAAATTGTGATGCGATTCTCGATGTTTCTTATCTCTCTCTGTTTAGAGAGTTATCATTGAATTTGAATTGAATCAATGCCATTAACTTTACCACTGGACAATATTTTTCTCCATGGTCTCATCTTAAAGCAAAAAAAAAATGGCAATAGGCTCTAATATTCTTCAAAACTATTTCGCAATGCTTCATAATTAAATATTTTGTCTAAAACCATCGGAAATTTGTAAAAAAAAGGTATTTCTAAATGTTTTAATAATTTGTAGTTATAAAATGATAAGAATTAATATCGTGTTTGTGTAAATCGTAGCTATAACATGATCGCTTTATAATTGCCAAATTTTAAAGCATTAAGATCTTTGATTATTCTATATATATATTAAAAATTTACTGTAAAGAGAATATTAATTAAAACATAAATCTAATGCGCATAAAACTTACAAACAAAATTGATATGGTTCAAAAGAAAAATGTAGAGAAACTTATTGTTACACTGAATATAATTGGATAAGAATTTGATATTAGAAATATTTAATTGACGCACATTATTACAAGCATATAATCCGTGAAAAATCGTTAGTGAATTTAGTTTTTGGCGAGATGAGTATATCAACCAGTTTCTTCTTGCAATTTGCTTGAAACTCTTGAAAAACTGATGGTGTGTATTTTTCTAAGGAATTAAGTATGTCATTGAAAATTGTATTGCCATCGAGTCTTTAGAAAGCCACAGCGCATTTAGAAAGCATCGTGAATTTCTTAGTGGATACATAGATAACTTCATTTTTAAATTGGAGTGATCACTTTTAAGATGTCTTGTTAGGTCAGGTTATATGTATATTATTTCTATGTCTCGAATTGAACAGTTTTAATTCATAATCTTTACGACTCCTGTCTTGTAATAATCTTAATTCAAAATAACGTAAAATAAGAAACGCACTAACACGCAGTAGAGTAGAAAGATTCCAAAAAAAAATGAACATAACACGAAAAAAAAGACACAGCAGTGTACCGGAATATGTTAGTAACTGAATAAATACTTTAGTTCTTTATAATTTTATTAATAACTACTTATAGTATGCATAAGGCCCCCCTCAAATAAAATACATTTTATTGTACTTTTTATAAGTAATTGGTCTACTTACACCTGAAATGTGATTCAATTTCCCTTTTGACGACGATCCGTATTATTCTGCATCACTTTATAACACATGGATGTAACTTAAATCCTAGTTTTATCTGTTTTTGAAATCCCGTCCGACCAGGATCCGATCGTACTCACTCCCTTGAGCGAACTAATCCGCGTGCCGGTACAGTTTGCACGTCTACTCACGTGCATCACTCTTCCCTAAATTTTTCATTTTTAAATTTGTAAAAGATAACTAGAGCATAGTTTGCGTAAAAGTTCAGCAACAAAATAGGGTCAAAAGCGAAAAAGAGAACTGTGATACATAATTATAAAGCTTCCGATGTTGAATGGAGAACGACAAACGTCGAAACTCTTAAAAAACAAGCGTCACGAATCACGCGACTTTGTCATTTCAAACTAACTTTAATAATTTGCGTCATTAATGATAACTTTAAGTTTAAATTATGTTTCAAATACGCTGGTTACTTTAAAATGTGTTATTATTTTGTAATACAATCAAAAAAATTAAAAACTCCTTTCGATATTATTTACCTAGTGTTGATTGAATTATAGTAAAATTATTCAAAACTACCTCTATGTCACAAGCGTTGCCTGATTTTTCTAAAATAATTAGTTTTGACTAGACAAATGATAATATATAGTCACTATCCATTACGCATGACATTTTTTATGGGGAATATCACCACCACGCCGACACAAGTAATGCCACATAAGCAATAAAAGTATGAAAGAAGAAAACTATAGATCCATTATCAACATTTATTTGAAACGAATGCAATTTTACACATGAAAGAAAAGATAATGAACGGTATCGTAAGAAATTGCACCAAAATTGATACAATGTTCAATATACGTTTTTGTATCGTATTAATAATTATAATTATTTTTTCATTTCTTGATAAAATTGAAAATGTTCTTTACACTATCGAGAATACAAGAGAAATATTTAAGCTTTTCAAGGATAAGTATAATAAAGCATATAAAAATGAAAATGAAGAAAATAAGCATTACAAAGCATTCGTTGATAATTTAAATAAGGTAGAAGCATTAAATGAGAAAACATTGGACAAACACACATTTTTTATAATAAATCAATATGCTGACTTAAACCCTACAGAAATTGATGAACGATTTGCAATTAAAATTATGCCATGTAAGTAGAGATATAACTGTAAGAACAATTTTAAATATACATTTTTTAAATTAGGGGGCAAATGGCCAATTGGTCATAGTAAATGCTTATGAACACTTGCAAGATATCTGTTGCTGATGGGAATGCCTTCGAAGTATGAGTATGTTCTATGCTTGATGATCCTTAGGTCGTGCTGGTCGGGAGTAATGTAGCTTGCAGATTACTTTCAAGCACTGATTTCAAGGAGTCTAGATGAACCGTGATGAATTCTTGCCGCTGTTCTTTGTTTGTGATTATATGGAAAGAGTACTAGAGATTAAGTGAGAATTGTTCTCCGCGTAATTCAATTATGCTCATTTTTTTATTTATTTATAAGAAATAAATCAAACCTGTGTGAGTACAGAAAAATAATTTATTGTAATATTTTTGCCCTTATAAGAATGAAGTTTATCCTATTTATAAACGAAATTACTCTTGACCTTTTAAATATATTTAAATAAAAAAAGAAAAAAACACAAACTTCTAATAATATCGTTATATAAGAAAATAAGTTTATTTCAGATTATGAAGTGTCTGATACAAAAAATGCAGAATATGCTGGAAGACAAAGAAACATGGAAATTAATTCAACTGAACTTTTTGACTTAGATAAAGCTCCCCAGCTCTATCAAAATTTTATGAAAAAGTATAACAAGAAGAACGCTACAAAGAAATTGGACAGACGTATTCACTATCTGAGGTTCGTGAAGACACTTGTCGAAATAAATAAAAACCATTTTCAGGGTTCCAAATCCAAAGAATTAGACGCAAATGCTGATATAGTCCAAAGTCCATTTGAATATTTCTACTAAAATTTTATCAACCTAGCCACGCCTTACTGTGATTTATCAATATAATAATATATAATTAATAAAAACATATATTAATATATGGTTGTGCATAAAATTTCCTTAGGAAGTAAGGACGTTAGAAGAATTATGATTTGTTGACCTGAGAAGAAATATTTTTTATTTTATTTTATTTTTATTTTATTTATTTGGAAAACCAACAGCTTTAAAAACTTAAACGATACTTAAGATAATTACAGAGAGCCAATTATAGGTTTCCACAATTAGTGCTAGAGTAAAAAATTTAACTGACAACGTGAGCATATACAATTCGAAAATTACAATTTACATTATCATTAAAGTTAAAGTTAGTGTAACAACTTAAGAAGATGTAGGGTTATTAGTAAAGAATTTATTGGCTAAGGCACGTCTTACAGAGTCTACGCTTGAACAGAAGAGATCTAAATTATTATCACTACTTGACAGATTGTTGAAGCTATTACTTGCTCGCCAAGTAAAAGTATTTCTTTTATAGTTTAGGTTAGTGTGATGAAGTCTTAGTAAATCATGCTGTCGCAATAATCTAACAGGGGTATTGAACCGAAGCTTAGCAAGAAGGTCTGGACAGTCAATTACTCTGCTTTTAAAAATAGCCCAAGGGGGCTATTTTTAAAAGGAGAGTAATATCGGCTATTTCGCGACGATTATGTAAAGGCAGGAGGTGATGTTTACTGCAAAGATTGAGGTAGTCATCAGAGCGGTATGTGACTTTCACACGATAACAAAGATGTTTGAGGAATTTCCTTTGAATATTTTCGATGCGGTTAACATACTTCAAGTATGATGGGTTCCAGACCTGAGAGGCGTACTCTAGATTGCTCCTGACAAAATGAACATGTACAGAATTTTTAAAGTTTTGATATTTTTAAAGTCTTTTGAGTTACGTATGATGAAACCAAGAGCTCTAGAGGCTTTATTAACTATTGTATCAATTTGAGTGTCAAAAAGTAACTTTGAGTCATGGTGAACACCCAAATCTCGAATAACACAGCTACGTTGAAGTTTAGTACCTTTAAGCATATAATCAAACAATAGAACATTACGTTTACGAGTGAATGTCAGAATGTTGCACTTAGACGCGTTCAATTCTAACTGATTTTGAAGGCAATAGTGTTCAAGGCGTTTCAAATCAGATTGCAAAGACAAAGCATGAGATAAGGATGTGATTTTCATGTCATCCGCAAAGCATAGAAGCTGTGAGTGATGTAGGCACCTGTATATGTCGTCTACAAATATTACAAAGAGCAAAGGGCCCAAAAGGGAACCTTGCGGGACGCCCCTAGGGATAGGAACCCAACTAGATATATAGTTGTTAATGACCACTGCTTGAGTTCGGTTATGAACATATGATGTGAACCACCGCAATAAATCACCGCTGATGCCTATCTTTTTGAGTTTATCAATAAGTATACGATGCTGTGTCCTGTCAAAGGCTTTACTGTAATCAGTGTAAACTACATCCAACTGGTGACCATCAGCCATAGCATCGGTAATACTGGAATTAAGGAGAATTAAATTTGTTGTAGTTGACCTATTTTTTAAAAATCCGCGTTGTTGGGAGTTGAAAGATTGTTTTAAGGCAAGACTGACCTGAGAATAAATTATTTGTTCGAAAACTTTGGATACTATACATAGTGGATGGAAATAGGACGGTAATTTTCAATATTGTTTTTGGAACCCTTTTTATGAATAGGTGTAATAAAGGCGCGTTTCCAGATGGTAGGGACTATGCCATCAGCTAGTGATCGTTGGAACAGAATTGCCAGAGGGACGGCTAAAGTACTAGCACAATTAATTAAAAAGATAGCTGGCACATTGTCTGGACCTGCAGATTTAGAGGGATCCAAATTTAAAAGAAGATTTTTTATTCTACGAGCGTCTACCTCAATATTTGATATGGATGAAACATTTTGATTATCTAAGGTATTTAGAGAAGTAGCAGTGGAACCTGCAATAAAATTGCTTAGGAAGAAGTCAGAAAAACTATTACATATCATTTCACCGGAAGTTAGCACATTATTTCCATATGACATAATTTGGAATATAATGCGATTTTGATTTATTTTTAAAAAATGACCAATAGTTTTTTGGGCTAAACGTAATAGAAGCTTCAACTGACGAAATATATTTACTATAACATTCTTCTTCTACACTTCTAACTCGAGCCCGTAAATACTTAAAAGCTTGTTCATCGGCCTTATTTCCATATAGTCTTAATTTTTTTAGATGTTTATGTTTCTCTTTGATTAGTTTTTTAAGACTCGAGGAGTACCACTTCGGGAATCGACCATATGAACAATTTTAGAAGGTATGTGCTCGCTGATCACTTTACTATATACTTCACAGAAATAATTAACTGTGTCATCGATACTCCTAGAGTTTAGTTCATAATACCAGTCCGTGTTCTCTAATTCATAGTTTATTGAGGTATAGTCCCCTTTATTGAAAAACGTCTTAGTAAATGGATTAGTAAGCAGAGGTTTGTATACTAAAAAAAATATTTTTAATAAGAGAGCACCATGATGGTTGTCTATGGGCACAAGAGGATCATGACTAAAATCAGCCACCTGTACTGAGTCGTTTGACAAAACTAAGTCGAGATTACAGCCGAAGCAGTTACGCACACCATTGAATTGATTAAGCCCAAGAGAGGTCATCTCGTCAGTCAATAAGTACTCGTCATCAGATGATACGTTGGTAGCCACCAATGAACCATCGGGACCCGGTAGCCAGATAATATTGCTAAGGTTGAAATCACCTACTAATAAATATTTATAATCCGGATGGGCAGCAATAATATTGTTAATATTGTTTAAATAATTTAATAATTGCAGAGAGAATGAGTTCCCCAGGTTTTGAGTGCAAATATAGACCACACAAACATGTAGATTAACATATTTGTTACTTGAAGCTAGTTTTACAGCTAGTGTAATCCATAGGTCTTCTGCCGAAGAGCAGAATGCGGGCTGTGGCCGGGCTTGTAAATCTTTCCGCGTTGCTATTAGGACGCCGCCACCAAGGGTCTGACCCGTATTCGAATAGTCACGGTCACGGCGCCATACTGAATACCTGGTATGGATTAATTCACCGTCACATATACTACCCAGAAGCCAAGACTCAGTTATGATAACAATATCAAATTCCTGTGTACATACGTTTCTATAAAACAAATTAGTCTTAGTCCGTAAACCCCTTGCGTTTTGATAATAGATAGACATGTCGTTAACACGTCTTTAGCTATTACTTTAGTATTCAGCATTTATAAAAAATTAAGCAAAAACAATCAAAATACATGTTATATAAACAAAACGATAATAAACTTCCCATATATCGTTATAAACAATGCAAGTGAATAAATAAAGTAAAGTAATTAAGCTATAACGTTGAACAGGGTAATTAGCGAGCCGTAGGTATAATAAAATACTTAATACGCACAAGCAAAGCAGTAACATCACAAATGAAATACTAGTGCGAAGCGCGGTCACTCGGTATAAAAACTGGTTTTGATTGCGAAGACGCAAGACGTGCCAGCCAGGGATGACAAACATTTCAAAGCAGCTAACATTTTCTAATAACAAGAATTGATTAAACTGAAAAATAGAAGTAATGAGTGCGTTCATGTAAACCGAAAGCAACACAGATTTAAAATAAGCTATGAATATTTGTTTAAATCAGTCTCTTTGGTTATAACTTTGACAGGTGACTCGTCGTTTTTGCGTATATGGATCTTGCAGAACTTCACCCACACATATTGATGTCCTTTCTTTTTGGCAAATTGTTTAACTTTATTGAGCAGTGTTTTGCTATCAGCTGTTAAGTGATCGTTGATAAATATTCACTTCTGGATGTACTCATTGCGATAGCCTAGATCACCTGCAACTATAATTTTTTTCAATCTTGCCGCAGCTATAAAATCTTCCTTTATATATCGGTTTAAGAAGTTAATCACAATAATTTTTTCTGGAGAATTTGGTGTTGGAACCCTTGAAATATAGTTAATCTGTGTTTTCGGCACACTGTAATTTACAGTACTACATAGGCTCTCAACAATAGTGTAAAGGTTCTCACTTTTGTTTACCGGCACGCCCTTTACCTCAACATTATTGAGTCGTGCCTACTGATCTCTATTGGCAAGCTCTTGCTTTGCTTTGCCGATTTACAGTAGTGTAGCATTTAGGGTATCTTGTAGAATTTGCACCTGTTTTGAAGTTTTTTTGGACTCTTGTAATCTGCTTTCTAAGTCCTCCAATTTAGCATTGTTAAATTCACATGCTTTTTTCAATTCAGCAAAGTCGGATTTAATGGATTTAATTTCCTCGACTAGTTTTGGTAGAACAGTGAGTTTTTGTTTTACCTTGCTTAACTCGTTCAAAATAGCGTCTAATTTCTCGTCTCTACCTGGCGACGATGAATCTTCTGATTTACATTGACATCGAACACCTTCACCGACACTAGCCTTACATATTTTGCACTTCATTTCAAAAGAAAGAAAATGTTTGGCACCTCTGATAACTTTACGATCGGTAATTTCGTTTAGCGACGACGTACAAACGTTTGCTCTGTGTGACTTTTGTCAGCTGACTGAAATATGAGTGAACAAATTCACATATTTGTAAATTTGTTCTATTCAACTATTTATATCGAAGTGTAGTGGCTCTGGGTGGGGCACATAGCCCGAAGGACAGACGAATATTGGGGTAGTAAATTCCTCGAATGGAGACCAAGTACTGGAAGACGAAGTGTTGGTAGGTCCTCACAAGATAGACCGATAATCTGGTCAAGATCACTGGAATAAGTTCGATGAGTACAGTGCGGGACCGATCGTCGTGGAGATCAATGCGAGAGGCCTTTGTCGAGCAGTGGACGTTTTTTGGCTGAGATGAGTTTTGGAGTTGTTTAATAAAAAATAACGATTCCAATACCGAGGATTTGAATAGCTTCGTGTGATTCATGTTTGTAAATTTCAAATATTTATAAAACACACAAATGAGAGGTGGATTTTAATAGGGTAAGATATTGAAGAATTTTTGGAGGATTTTAATAAAAACATAAATGTATCCTACTCTTAGCCTTTGTGAAAAATAAAATGTTTTGTTAACGTAATACAATATAAAGATTATATTTTTCACACAATGCTTAAAAATATAAAAATACTCTTAATTAATAAGCCAATGCATGACTCGGTAGAATGTAGTCCAATGGAGTTTAGAATATTTGCAAAAAACTTAATAATAGAATATATTATATATTATTAAGATCTACTTTATATATAGGACGTAAAAGGACAGTATGTTCGAGGAATTGAAATTTGTTTGCTTGTTACCTCGGTTGTTGATTTACGGCCGTTGATTCAATATATGAATTATTATTTTAGATCCCGTAAACTCCATATTTAATGTGATTTTACAAATAATCCTGAATCTGCATTTCAATATGCTAATTTTATTTTCCAAATACATGTAGCATCCAGTAGACTTATTATTATATATTAGCAGTGTGAAAATACTATACTGGGCAGGCTAGTTTTTCAATTCATAACATATTTTTTGTCTCCCATTCTTATTTGAGTACTTATATGAAAAAATATCCGAACACAATTAACTTCTTTAAAAATAATATTATTACGGTTACTAAAAATTACAGACATCATTTTATTTGAATAAGCTATCTGGTAAATAAACATACTAATAATATATAAATCCTTACTAAGGATCCCTTCGCTTAATGAGTTTGACGAGAGAAACTTAGGAACACGTGAAGGCCTTTTTCAACAAAGTGAAATGAGATTTATTGAACAAAGGGACAGTGATAGGCGTATCGATACCGGCTTGTGGACCTTCCTCCACTCCTGAATATTTAAATGTTTCAGGGATTCGAGAACGATTTACTGCCACACTGTTTTGTAATTTTAAATTACTGTCGCTATCAGTACGGCAGCAAAATGCAATTTAACCGTTTGCAACATTTAATGGATTCTATTTTCTTTTATTGTCGATTATTTATTATGTTATCAAATGTTTGTATCAAACAGACACTTATGAATCAAATGGCGTTTTTAAAAATAATTGTGCTTGACGAATTATAATGATAGCTGACATGTAATACATACAATCATAATCCATTTTATTCCTAAATCCTCCGTAGGTACCTTTTTATATGTTGTTTCATAGTAATGTCAAATTGAATATATTATGGAAAAGAAAGAACCACTTACCAGTCAAAAATAAATGAGGATCACAAGCCAATTCGATGTTATACAGTTTATATATTATTTATTACATTGACTAAAAAACGGTAAAAAATACATTTGTCTCTCGCTGTCACTCTTATTAGTTTGTGCTGTCACTGTCACTCGCTCTCGATATTCGTTGTTGTATTGTGTGTTCTCAACTTCTCGATAATTTTGTTTTTAATTGTACCTTCTTATAAGTCAGCTATTCGATATCTACTCTGATTGCTGGCAAATTGCTTTGATTTCTGGGTTAGGTACTAAGACTGTAGGTTGATTGCTTTGTTAGTCAATATATTATAAGTTCCTACTAAGGTACCTACCAACTTACAATTACATAGTGTAAACTTTATCTATCTTAAAAATAATTTTAAATCCGCTGTTTTTTGAAACACAGATAATTATTTGAAATGTGATGTCAAGTTTAAGGTGTGCATATCGGTTGGCTACTTTTATCTTATAATTTTTATAAAAAAATAATACAAATTAATAAATAATTATTTTATATAAGGACAATTAATGTGAAATAATATGCATATTCCCTAATACTGGACACCTTAAAACTATAACACAAAAAAGCACCTCTCTTGCCAAAAAAAAAGTGTGTGTGTCAGCTCCGACGCACGACTGGAGTTTACTCCTCAGAACGATTGTCTTTGAACAGGTACTAAACAAAATCAAGCCCAATGGAGTCGGTTACAAACAGACCAGGGGCGTGCATTGTTTTCCAGCAAGGTAGGCATGTAGATTAAACTAGTAATTGTAGTTGGGCTTAGTTTGACAGCACTAGGTTTTGAGGTCAAAATATTGAAGTTGTTTGTGTTACGCGTATAGTTTCGGGACCATTAAATGGTAAACCTAATATTTAAGTTTTTATCACTCTAGGAAGGTACAAGTACCTAATAATATGAAATTATGTAGTTAATAATTTAGGTATTGCACAGCACAATATTAATTTTATTAATTATTCATCGTATATTTTCTACAAAATAATTTTATATTGATATGATTTAAATTAAACTCTTTAAAAATGACATAGAGTCCGCTTTTTTGTTAGCTTCAGAATATGTTAATTGGTTTTCCTATTGTAGCTCCATAACCATAATAGGTACGCGTAGTTTTTGTTCAAAAATTTTGTAATTAAAATTAACTCTGATATAGATATTTTCATTTTTACCGCCCTCTAGCGGTTAAGACACAAATTGCAGTCACTGTAGATTTTCCATGCATTTGTGATGTTGCATAAATTTAACATCGATTTCACGATTACTAATAATATTATAATGACATGATATTGTATTGTGTACTTTCATATTTCTTAAGTCGACGTAGGCGCGGCCATGTACCTGCATGTGATGTACCTACATCAAACCGTTGCCACTCGTCACTTTAACGATTTCCAGTGGCCGCAACCTAATACAATACGATTCATACATTTTGATAGAAGCCCGACGAGATAGTCCTCGTCCTGTAATCGCTTAACACCACTCACACTCACATCACAAATCACACACCTACAATAACACTACACACAAATAGTCACACACTTACATACACTCACACATATTTACATACATATATCACCGCACTCGCCGGCGAGTGCGAAGTCTCTTCAAACCTAGAGTCCACTGGTCTAACAGATATATTACATCGTTAGTGATCATCTCTCCATCCTGCCTAGTTAGCAGGCGGTCCGAGGCTCGAGTCTCCTTCCGAGACGCCCCGCGCCTTTGAGCTACATTTTCTGCCTCCAAGGCCCCCGCCCGGCTTCGCTGTAAAAGCCTTCAGGACTATCAGCACAGAGGAGGTTTTTTTATTTCTTAAGTCACCAGTAGAGGCAGTAGCTGTCTCTCATCCATGATCCAATGTGAACTCTAATTATTCTAATAATATGTATTTGAAACATTTGTTCAAAAACAACTTTAATCTCAATCCATATAATTTTCAACTTATAAACTCAAAATACAAATTACACAGTACAATAGGTCTGCTCATCATTAAAAACTAATATATTTTTCTACATATTGTAAGTAGTCTATTATTAAGTAGGTAATAATGATATTAATTTGCTTACCCCTGTTTTTACGGTGTTATTCGTGTTGTTACTTGAAGGTATTGTAAAGTAATAGCAATCGACTAAAATTTTCACCATCAGAGATATCTCAAGTAATATTAATTTATATCTGCCTATTTGCCTATATTGAATGCACGTCCATGAAACAGACATACCTACAGCAGAAGCTAATAAAAGCGTATTAATTAAAAAAGATCGAAATCATATGTAAAGATAAATAAACGCATTAATGAAAATTCTTAAAGATTATATATATTTTTATTTAATTTACATTTTTTACGACTATTCGATATAAGTATATCAAATATTTTACATTTAAGTTAATCTTACATGATACATCATTATAATCATACTATCGAATCATTAATTGTCGTAACTGAAACTACAAAATAGTTAATAGAAAATAAATCATAATAACTTTAAAAAAATTATAGATATTAAAAGAAATAAAATAATAGGTTAGGTTAAAAATTGTGTATTTGGCGTGAAATGCGCTATATATAATCTCCATGTTCAATTAAACATTTAATTATGTGCATAGCTCATATAAATTTGTATGAACTATATTGAATAATTCAATATTTAATAAATACAAAGCACACAAGTTTATTTTATATAGATACAATACATGTCATAGTGTTGTAATGTATAAATAGTAACTTACTTAGTACCTACGTGCTTATCAGATTTTCCGGCACAATTATTTACACCACATTCTTCCATAATTTATAGAATTTTCACTTAACTTTATGAAAGTATAATAATAAATCAATTTTAATAATATAATAATGCTTCAAAATACAAGACAGTGAAAGGTGCGCGAAGAAAATTATGCGCACCAAAAACGTTACTATGAGATTTGATGTGTAGATTTTACTATCCATATTTTTCTCATACCGGGTGCCTTACATGCAAAATCGATTCTTAAAGAGTAAACTCCAAGAATATCTTGAACAAGGATGAAAAAATAAATTTGCTATCCAAATATGTAAAGATAACAGTATAACATGAATAATACTGATAGGTCAATGTCAAACTTATCTGATATTTTTTTATCAGTAACAACAATGTTACAAGGGCAGAAGAGAATTCATTTGTTTATATAGTCAAAACATTGAAGGTTAATGTGTGTTAAATAAATATTTATTGGCCTTAAATATTCAGTTTTATTATTGACTGCTCAATTATAACCTCAAAATCTGATACATTTTTTTAAATAATGCGATATCCAGAAGTGTCCGTTTTATAAGTAATGTGTGAAGATAATCTGTAGGTAATTTAACATATTTCAAGCATGAAAGTAGTTTGTATAGAATACATATAACTAGGCGTTTATTTTAATATAATACATTAGTATAAATTTGTCAAATATAATTTACCTAATTAGATTGATGAATAGTGTAAATTCGTAGTTAAATCTAAAATAACAATGCCAAAATGGTTTACGGATATATTTTCATTGCCCTTGTTGCCTTATTTTGGTCACCATACGACAAGACATCTGTGTTGAGCCTGGACCAGTTTATGCAAGAGATAGAAAAAACCGCCTCTTCAGTATAACTCCTACAAATCTTTGCTGCAGAAAAAAACAACGATTAAACGAAAATAGATAATCTGATGTATACGAGTTTGGTTCGCAATAAAATAAGCAATTAGTTCAATAATAAATATACAAACAGGTTATGATTATGTTATTTAAGTATTCAAACATTAACTCAAATAAAATTGCCGTGCCGTGACATTTAAATGTTCCCCTATGGTATTGGTAATTTCAGGATGCCCTCTCTGTAATCTCTTTAACTGAGGCCTTTAATAACTACCCTTAAATGTAACTGAAAGCTCTTTCGATGGATAGTGTAAATGAGTGGACTGGCATACGAAAGTACATTGCTAAATATTCCTAATTATTTGATGTTATTATGAATTCTATATTTAAATTACTAATACGTCACTGACCAACTACAATAAATCATCGAATATGAGTCAAAAAGCATTGACAATTTTGTGTGTGCAAAGCAGTGATATTATTGCTTTGTACAATCGATGGTTACAACAATCAATGGTTAAAAGCCACCTTCTTGTGAAAACAGAACGAAATCGTTTAGAGGAAAATATTTCTGGACTGGTTACAATGGACTCAAAATGAACAAATTAAAGTATTTACTTCTTATTATTTATAATGAGATAAATTTAATTTATTAATTCACTATATACCTACAATTAAAATAATATTTTAAATCATCTTACTATACAATAAAAATTAAATTGCGAAATTATAAATAATAGTTAGCCACGAAACAGCAAACTTAGATACAAAATAATGTACAATACCATGTATTATGTTATTATACTAATAAACACTTATTTCTCATACAAATCATAAATAAAGTCAGGTTTCAGGGGCGTTACAATAAATATATTATTTTGTCCACGGACAGCAGAACACCGTGGCCGTTGCGCTAATTAATATTCGCCACAACAGGGGCAGCCAATTTTCTTCAAATTTCCTTCTTACTATTTAAATTTTGTACATATCATACAATCGTTTTAATGTGAAACTGTACATTGAATATTTTTTAAACAATACTTGCCCTATATCCCATAGCCCCACGCATACATTTACACTAATACAAGCCGGTCGGCCGCCATTATGAGATTTGCCATCGTTTGTGACAGATCAGTTTGCGTCGCAATAAAATATTTTAAAAATGCCGTCGTGCGTTGTGAAAAAGTGTAAAAACAACAATATAAAATTATTTGTGGATATACGATTATTTAAGGGAGAAAAAATGATTGTGTAAATTGTGTTACGGGGTATACCCGTAACCGCACACACACTAGCATATAGGTGCTTCGATGACGGCGCGGAGTCCTTCTTTTTTTACTAGTCCGTGCATAATGTATAATGTTTATCTGTATGTATGGCCGGGTATAATACATTATTACGAATATTTTAAGTGTAGTTTTAATTATTTAATTGTAAGTGCAGTTTTCAAAAACGTGTAATTTGATTTTTTTGAAAATCTGAACAAAGGAAAGCTAATCTGCTTCATTAAAGAAGAAAAAACACGACAAAATGACATCACAATGAGAAGTCTTAATTAAACCTATAATTTTTTACTACTTTGAGAAATATTAGCAACCTTCAGCTGAACGTCCTGATCGTCTCGTCGCTGATTTTCACAAAAAAAAAAAAACTAATTACTAATCCAATAGAATAAGAAACGAGCCACCGTCTGAGTAAACGCTATTATTTGCTATAGCAATGACTTAGTAGAGTCAAAAAGGTCGCAATAGAATAACTGCTCGGCTTTTTTGCGTACTTTTTGGAATAATATTTTACCTGAAGTAAAAACAATATTAACATAAAAGTTTTTGTATAGTGAGAGTTTGTGGTGTGAGTAAGCCAATCTTTGATAAGTCTAATTATTTATTTAAGTTATATTTCTTTTTATTTTCCTTTTCAGTATACAATAAATATGTATGGAGATCGCTCTGAATTAAATAAATAAATAAATTAAAAATTATAAATCAAGAGAAAATGAGATTCCATTATTTGATTGTTTGTATGTATGTAATGTTCTCAGCTTCACTTCATGACAGCGAATAACACTTTCGTAGGAATCGTTAATATTGTCTAACACATGTGAACAATATATATAATTATAATATTATTATTCAAGAGACACTGAACAATTATTATTATGTCAACAATAATATACTAGAGCTCTCCTACCAAAGTCGTAAATTTATAGAGAAGATATGTAAATAACTCGTGTTTGAGAAACGTGTTCTGAAACATCGTTACTGCGAGTAATGTGATGTGAATGTTGATGGCTTTTACACTTCAGTTCAGAAATTTAATGCTCTATTACAAACTGGGACATGAAAATAAACACCATTTTTATTAATTCATAAAGTAATTTATTATAAGAGATATATATTAAATTATATCATATAACTAACAAAATTTTATTATAAATTAACAAATAAATCAGACTATGCCTTACCATGAATCATCATTTCAGCCAGAAGACGTCCACTGCTGGACAAAAGCCTCCCGCAAAGATGGTCGGTCCTGCGCTGCCCTCATCCAACCTATTCCGCGATTTTGACCAGATCGTCGGTCCATCCTGTGGGGGATCTACCAACACTAAGTCTTTCGGTACATGGTCGCCATTTGAGGACTTTTCTGCCCTAACTGCCATCTGTCGAGCTATGTGCCCTGCCCACTGCCACTTCAGTTTTGCAACCATGTGTACTATGTCGGACTTTGGTTCTCCTACGAATCTCCTCATTTCTGTTTCGATCTCGTAGGGAAACTCCGAACATAGCCCACATTACAATCAATTGAATAAATTGAATAAGATTTTTAATTATTCAGATTTTTGCCATTTATAGTCAATATTTTTTAATGATTTCCAGATCAATCCCAATATAAAATTCAGAGATACAAATGATTATGGAATATAGAAGCAATTGAGAGCACTTCTCAAATTTTATATATATAGTGTTTTTAGTTTGGTCAACAACAAATCACAGAACACACTGCCCTGTACTTTCCCCGGGGAGTAAAAAGAATAGGGGAGTCCCAGGCCCATGGGTGTCGTAAGAGGCGACTAAGGGCTTTTTAGAAGTGGGAAAGTCACGCTGCCGTCTTTTGACGTCAGCACAATCGGGCCAGACTCGTCCGGGCTAATTACCACACTCGCACAGTATACCGGCGTGAAGTAGCGGCCTAGTGCCGCTATGTTTCGCATAGGTTAGTGTCGAGGACCCGTGGCCATTTCCCCCCACCCCTCCACCTGAATATGACAGCGGATCTTAAACAGATTTTACCCCAGGAGGGCACCGGTTCTACCAGAGTCGGAGAATCCCTCCCCGAGCACTCTAACTCGGGCTGCCCTTCGTATTCTGGGGAAGGCACAGAACCGCACATGACCAAGGACAAAAGAGGCAATAACACCACGACACCCCGCTCCACACTCAACGTGGACTTTTGCAATATCAGGGAAATTCACTCCAAATCAAACGCCATCCACCACCACCTTGAGACGGCGCAGCCGGCCTTGTGTTTTCTTACAGAGCCGCAGATATCTCGACCTAGCGATACGTCATATTTAACGTACCCCGGGTACAAAATTGAGCACAATTTTTTCGGTCATGCCGGGGTATGTGTGTACGTTAGGGTGGATATCTGCTGTCACCGTCTCGGCAATTTTGAATGTAGGGACCTGTCCACTCTCTGGCTCCGCGTAGATTTAGAGGATCGCGTCCGCATCTATGCGTGTGTCTACAGGTCCCATAGTGGTAACGCAGAAGCCGATCATCTCATGGACTGCGTTCAAGCGGCAATTGACGACGTGCTTGCACAGATCCCCTCCGCTGAAATCATAGTCTTGGGTAATTTCCACGGGCACAATGCCGAATGGCTTGCATCACGTACCACAGAATACGCAAGGCAATCTGTGCATAATTTTGAATTGGCGTATGGTCTGTCCCAATTGGTCGAGTCGCCAACGCGGCTCCCGGATGTGGATAGCCACATGCCGTCCTTATTGGATCTTCTGCGGACTACACATCCCGATGGCTACCAGGTCTTTGTCGACGCCCCTCTCGGAACGTCCGACCATTGCCTGGTCAGGAGTGTAGTGCCTATCAGACGCCAATGTCGTAGACCACCGGAGACCCGCCACGTTTGGATATTCGATATAAGATACAAGTCAGCAGATTGGAATAGGATGCGTTCCTTTTTGCATCCCACCCATGGGGCAGGGTTTGTTTCCCTTCGGATGATCCTAGTTCCTGCGCCATTGCAGTAGCCAATGTGATGCTACAGGGCATGGATATTTTTATACCAATCTCTATAGTACCGATCGGTGGCAGATCACAGCCCTGGTTCGATGCGTCAGTTAAAGCAGCATCTGACTGCAAAAACAGGCGTATCGAGTTTGGGTTGCGGCGCTCGGCACAAAGGATCCGAACTGCATAGGTCTTAAGAGGAAATACAACCGTGCCTCCAGATTTTTTAAGCGGCAAATCACCCGTGCAAAGTCAAAACATGTCGTCAAAATCGGCGAGCAGCTTTCCAGTTACCCGACCGGAACACGCAAGTTCTGGTCGTTGTCGAAAGCTGCTCTTGGTAACTTCAGCCAGCCGTCCATGCCACCGTTGCACATGAGGAATGACACCCTGGCCCATACGGCAAAAGAGAAAGCCGATCTCTTGCGTGCTTTTTTCGCCTCCAACTCGACTCTTGACGACAGCTAAAAACACCGCCTACCATCCCGCGGTGTCAGAGCTCTATGCCTGAAGTACAGTTCAGACAGAAAACTGTTAGGCGAGCTCTGTTTTCGTTGGACATCAGGAAGTCGAGTGGGCCGGATGGCATTTCTCTAATTGTGCTTAGAACGTGTGCCGCCGAGTTGACGCCGGTGCTAACGCGTTTATTCCGGCACTCTTATCTAAAGGCGTAGTCCCTGACTCATGGAAGTCAGCCCTTGTCCATCCGATCCAAAAAAAGGAGACAGTTCGGATCCGGCAAAATACAGGCCTATTGCTATTACCTCCCTACTCTCCGAAATCATGGAGAGCATAATTAGCCATCAGCTCTTGGTATACCTAGAGGGTCACCAGTTGATCAACGACCGACAATACGGGTTTCACCGTGGTTGGTCGGCAGGTGATCTTCTGATATACCTAACACATAGATGGGCTGCGGCTATTGAAAGCAAGGGGGAAGGCCCTGCAGTTAGCCTGGATATAGCGAAGGCCTTTGATCGTGTATGGCACAAGGCGCTCCTCTCTAAACTTCCATCATTTGGGCTTCCCGAGAGCTTGTGCAAGTGGACCTCCAGCTTCCTCACTGGGCGCAGCATAGAGGTCGTTGTCGACGGATATTGCTCGAACCCAAAGCCCGTGAATGTTGGAGTGCCCCAAGGCTGTGTGCTATCTTCCACGCTGTTTCTTCTGCATATCAATGATATGTTGGACACCTCCAACATTCATTGCTATGCAGACGACAGTACTGGTGATACCAGTGGCTGACATGTTCGACTTCGTCTCTGGACTTCTTCGATTGCTTGGTGACTACCTCTGTAATCGTAGGCAGTATGACAGGATCGGCGTATTCGAGTCCCCGCAATATCACACGCTTTTCGGAGTTTGTCAGGGCTTGATTCTTGGCCCACTCCCAGGTCTGCAAACGTCACGACCTGGGGGTAATGTTTAATCATAAACTGAACTTTAATGATCATGTTATTGCTCTGGCATGATAATCGCATAGGTGCCTCGGCTTCGTTCTTAGAATTGAAGGGATTTTCGCCACGCAAATGTCATCCGGCTGATCTACATTGCGTTATTTAGATCAAAATTAGTATCTAGCGCCGGCATCTGGAATCCGCACGAAGACGCCTATATTGTTCTCCTTAAAAAAGTTCTGAAGATATCTCTGAGGTACGGCAGAGGTGCACAGCAGCGCATGCACAGTTAGCTATAACTCGGACCCTCACCGTGCTCAACGCTCTTCTGAAAGCAAAGCAAACCCCGAGTGTGACTTGTTCGTGGATGAATGGACGGGAATAATGTCATTATGCCTGACAGAAGTACTGTGGGCGAGAAGAATGTCTGAATTAATGATGAATTGTATAAATAAATAAATGTATTTTGACTTTTGTTCCATTTACCACCTAGTAAAACAAACTAGAGAAAATTCTGCTAAAAATGGGGCGGATTATTACCCATTACGTTGTTAAACGGGTTAATCAGAACTATGAAACTCTGAAGCAGTGTCGGCGTCGAGTTTTGTTGAAATTTGTATGAGTTAGAGTCGTCGCTATTTTATAGCTCGGATTATAGCACCTCATAAGTCAAGCTCAAAATTATGGCTCATTATTTCTCTACCTTATCTTTATAATGATTGTCCTGTGATGGAACAACGTGAAGCTTATGTAAAACGTAGTTGTACTTATTTTATGAACGTAGTACGTTTTTTCAAAAGAGCTATATATTTTGAATACTACCTAAATCTGTACACTCTTTGTTTAAAAATAAATAAAGCTGTCCTTGTTAAGCCTTTTTTGACTTAACGAGGAAGTTGGGATAATAATAGAGTGTTATACCCGAAGATCAATTGCAAGTAGTTCCTGAAAAACGTCCCAAGCCACAAACATCACATTTTAAGGAATTCGTGTTTAAAGTTTAATAAATATTACTATACATGTGGGTTGGGCTACTAAGTATATGAGTGTATGATGTCATTTAAAGAGTGATAGTAGGGTTGCCATTTTTGTCAGTCCGTATGAATCACGTGACCAGTTTTGTGTTCTTAACTCTATTTCGACATGATTGTCGTTTGTTAGGTTTTTCTGGAATTACGTCCAATTACATTTTGACCATAGTAATATGTTCAATGTTATTATTTGCAACTTTTTGACTTTCAGTAAGCGTAGCCAATTTGTTCGTTTGCCCGTTAAGACTCAGAACAAATTTAATAAAAACTGTCGCTTAATACGACAACATGTGAAAATGACGTAATAAGTTAGCGGATTTGAGACAGTTAGAAGTAAAGTAAATGGTTGAAGTAAGTCTAAAAATTCCCCACAATATTTCCATTTATATTAGAAAATGTTCTCAGTAGACAGGTCACCTAATAAATTGTATGTTCTTGAGGTTATTAGTCAGGAGTCCCTTGGAAATTTGGCACTTGTGAAATTGTACTTATATTAATGTGGACTGATGACCGCTTATATTATTCGGTTATATTAAGGACTTCATTTATATTACGACATCACTCTAGGTACTTCTGTTTTATTAACGTTGATAAAATCCAAATTAGAGACATCTAAATAAAACCTTTTAGAAGCACAATGAAGATAAAGTCACGCGTTTTCCTGAAGATTGCTGAATTCCTTTATAATATATCAATGATAGATAGTATTTCCTTGAGGATAGGATAAATATTTTTCAGATTGGTTCCATTTTTAACATGAAATTAAACATTTACAGAAAATATCATAAAGTGCAGTTGAAGTGATGAAAATTAACACAAACAGCTACTGGCACATTTTTGATAAGTTTTATGTATTTCACATAAGATATCTCAGATAATAGGGAAGCAAAAGATTTGAAAAGTCAATAAATATAATTTAGTGAATGAAAACAACACCAAACACATTTATTTATTTATACAATTCATCATTAATTCAGACATTCTTCTCGCTCACAGTACCTATGTCAGGCATTATGACATTATTCCCGTCCATTCATCCACGAAAAAGTCACACTCGGGGTTTGCTTTCAGAAGAGCGTTCAGCGCGGTGAGGGTCAGAGCTATAGCTAACTGTGCATGCGCTACTGTGCACCTCTGCCGTACCTCAGAGATACCTTCAGAACTTTTGTAAGGAGAACTATAGAGGCGTCTTCGTGCGGATTCCAGATGCCGGCGCTAGATACTAATTTTGATCTAATTAACGCATTGTAGATCAGCCGGATGACATTTGCGTGGCGAAAATCCCTTGCATTTCTAAGAACGAAGCCGAGGCGCCTATGCGATTATCATGCCAGAGCAATAACATGATCATTAAAGTTCAGTTTATGATTAAACATTACCCCTAGGTCGTGACGTTTGCAGAACTGGGAGTGGGCCAAGAATCGAGCCCTGACAAACTCCAGAAAGCGTGTGATATTGCGGGGACTCGAATATGCCGATCCTGTCATACTGCCTACGATTACAGAGGTAGTCACCAAGCAATCGAAGAAGTCCAGAGACGAAGCCGAACATGTCAGCCACTGGTATATTTTTGTTATATAAGAGGGGGTAAACCGGCAAGAGGAGAATTGGTAAGGCAACCAGCCCTTGGACATCCGCAAACCTGGGGGTCAAAAGTTGCGTTGTGCCCTTAAATTCATGGGAGTATGGTCTTAAATACATATAACAACTAGTTAATCTTAAATTCATACACTTATACGTTTTTAGTTGAATTTTGTTTTTTGCCAATTTATAAATTATTTATAGTGGTAGAACAGAGAATTTGGTATACATAATATAATTACAGATTATATTAATAATTCATACAGATATATTCAAGTTTGAAATTAGTACAGATAAGTACAGTAGTTTATGTACAATTAATACAGGAGTTTTTGACGTTCAATAAGTGATTTTGAATCCTATTTTGAATAATAATACTTGAATTTGAATGCAAATACTAATACTTTTCTTTCATAACACGAGAGGAATCATAAGACAATTAAACAACTGAAATATAAGAAGTTTAAGACCCAACGTCTATATTACATATTGGACATAGAGTCGAGTTCGGCAAAAGTACAAAGTTATTATGTATTGAAAAAACAATACAACTGCCTCACAAAATAATAGCAAAATCCCGCATTATGATAAGGTAATAATAATTTACAGAAAAGCCACTTACTATGAACGTTACACTACATTAGGTCCACTTGAGCCGAGCAGAGGATAAAAATTATTGTCAGAAGTGCCATGAAAATATATATTTCTTATCCCACACAGTAGGGATGAATACTTACGTATTAAGTAATACTTATGAGCGTAGATATTACTCGCACCTAATATGTTATGTACAAGTACCGTTCAATACAATTTATATAGAAGTGCTTGAATTTATTGTATTTCTAAATAATTCATTTGGCAACGAATCTTTTTTGAGTGCTTCAGCTTAGTTGAATTGTTACTCATCCTGTGAAATAGGAAGTAATATGAGCTTCTATGTATATGCTATGACAAATTCGAAGGTCATAATGTCATAGCTCCATATTATTTTGAAGGTTATATATAACACTGACTTAAAACCTTATTATAATCACATTGACAAACATTTATAAAATACTGTTATAATACTGAAGATTTGCTTACCGATAGTTACATTAGCTGTTATAATTATAATGGAAGTAGGTAATTCATTACTCGTAAAAATGCGCATTGCTTGAATAGCTGAAATCTCTTTTATTTTTTGGAATAATTCTGGCTTTCATGCAGGTAGATAAACTATCGTTGCTCCATTATTTCACGCTGTCAATGCGTGAGTTTAGGGAAATCCTTTCCATAGATTGACTAACGATTTGCGACTTACTTTCACTTTCCAGCAGAGTTTGCCGAAAAAAGTAGTAAATTATTTAAGACTCAATATTATTAAAAGGTGGTGTTGAATAACATGCGTGTACTGAATTATTATGATTATTGGTTATATTACATCAATTTGTGAAGATTTTGTGACATTTTCTTTTTTAGAAGACGTAATTTATATGCGTTCTCAGTTATAGCAAGATTACAATGTATATTATTACCACAAAGTTGAAGCATTTTTTAACGCGCTTATGTCTGGATCAATCATTCCGATATTATTATTTTAAATATAGGTTCGTGTAGTTTTGTTATAATACCGGGTATCTAGATGCATGCCATAGTGCTAGAATCAGTGCTACGGAGTGACTTTAAATATTGTTATATAGGTGTGCGCTTATGAATAGATCTATATAATTGACAACATATAATATAGTAACATTACACAAAACATTGCGAATTACGTGCAATGTGTCGGATGACTTAATCATTTAAATTCTAGGTTAGCATTAATTAAACTCAAAATAATTACTTTCTGATGGTATGTGATACGGCCCCCCGATACAATATAATGTCAGTTCGGTTACGTGTCAGCTCAGAAATTTTACTAACTACAGCGACATTCAAACCGAGAAACAATAATGCTTGTACGTTACTGCTTCACAGATAAAGGCGCCGTTGTGTGTCCACCTGGCTGTGGGGACTATAGTAGAGTAACAAGGTCCAACCAGCACCATTGTGGTAACTTATGTAGAGTAACAAGGTCCAACCGGCAACACTGTGGGGACTCACGTAGAGTAACAAGGTCCAACCAGCACCATTGTAGCGACTTATGTAGAGTAACAAGGTTCAAGCAGCATTACTGTGGTGACTCATGTAGACTAACACGGTCCAACCAGCCATTGTAGGGGCTCACGTAGAGTAAATTGGTCCAACCAGCACCACTGTGGTGACTCATGTAGACTAACATGGTCCAACCAGCAACACTGTGGGGACTCACGTAGAGAAACAAGGTCCAAGCAGCACCACTGTGGTGACACATGTAGACTAACACGGTCCAACCAGCAACACTGTGGGGACTCACGTAGAGTAACAAGATCCAACCAGCACCATTGTGGTAACTTATGTAGAGTAACTTATGTAGACTAACACGGTCCAACCAGCAACACTGTGGGGACTCACGTAGAGTAACAAGATCCAACCAGCACCATTGTGGTAACTTATGTAGAGTAACAAGGTCCAACCAGCAACACTGTGGGGACTCACGTAGAGTAACAAGGTCCAACCAGCACCATTGTAGTAACTTATGTAGAGTAACAAGGTCCGACCAGCAACACTGTGGGGACTCACGTAGAGTAACAAGGTCCAACCAGCATTACTGTGGTGACTCATGTAGACTAACACGGTCCAACCAGCAACACTGTGGGGATTCACGTAGAGTAACAAGGTCCAAGCAGCACCACTGTGGTGACACATGTAGACTAACACGGTCCAACCAGCAACACTGTGGGGACTCACGTAGAGTAACAAGATCCAACCAGCACCATTGTGGTAACTTATGTAGAGTAACAAGGTCCAACCAGCAACACTGTGGGGACTCACGTAGAGTAACAAGGTCCAACCAGCACCATTGTAGTAACTTATGTAGAGTAACAAGGTCCAAGCAGCATTACTGTGGTGACTCATGTAGACTAACACGGTCCAACCAGCAACACTGTGGGGACTCACGTAGAGAAACAAGGTACAAGCAGCACCACTGTGGTGACTCATGTAGACTAACACGGTCCAACAAGCAACACTGTGGGGACTCACGTAGAGTAACAAGGTCCAACCAGCAACACTCTGGGGACTCACGTAGAGTAACAAGGTCCAAGCAGCATTACTGTGGTGACTCATGTAGACTAACATGGTCCAACCAGCAACACTGTGGGGACTCACGTAGAGTAAATAGGTCCAACCAGCACCACTGTGGTGACTCATGTAGACTAACACGGTCCAACCAGCAACACTGTGGGGACTCACGTAGAGTAACAAGGTCCAACCAGCACCATTGTAGTAACTTATGTAGAGTAACAAGATCCAAGCAGCATTACTGTGGTGACTCATGTAGACTAACACGGTCCAACCAGCAACACTGTGGGGACTCACGTAGAGTAAATAGGTCCAACCAGCACCACTGTGGTGACTCATGTAGACTAACACGGTCCAACCAGCAACACTGTGGGGACTCACGTAGAGTAACAAGGTCCAACCAGCACCATTGTGGTAACTTATCTAGAGTAACAAGGTCCAACCAGCAACACTGTGGGGACTCACGTAGAGTAACAAGGTCCAACCAGCACCATTGTAGTAACTTATGTAGAGTAACAAGGTCCAACCAGCAACACTGTGGGGATTCACGTAGAGTAACAAGGTCCAACCAGCACCATTGTAGTAACTTATGTAGAGTAACAAGGTCCAAGCAGCATTAATGTGGTGACTCATGTAGACTAACACGATCCAACCAGCAACACTGTGGGGACTCACGTAGAGTAAATAGGTCCAACCAGCACCACTGTGGTGACTCATGTAGACTAACATGGTCCAACCAGCAACACTCTGGGGACTCACGTAGAGTAACAAGGTCCAAGCAGCACCACTGTGGTGACTCATGTAGACTAACACGGTCCAACCAGCAACACTATGTTGACTCATGTAGACTAACACGGTCCAACCAGCAACACTGTGGGGACTCACGTAGAGTAACAAGGTTAAGCAGCATTACTGTGGTGACTCATGTAGACTAACACGGTCCAATCAGCAACACTGTGGGGACTCACGTAGAGGAACAAGGTCCAAGCAGCACCACTGAGGTGACTCATGTAGACTAACATGGTCCAACCAGCAGCACTGTGGTGACTCAAGTAGAATAACAAGGTCCAACCAGCAACACTGTGGGGACTCATGTAGAGTAACAAGGTCCAACCAGCAACACTGTGGGGACTCATGTAGAGTAACAAGGTCCAACCAGCAAAACTGTGGTGAGTTGTGTAGAGTAACACGTTCCAACCAGCAACACTGTGGGGACTCATGTAGAGTAACAAGAGAGATTTGATCATTTACCATCAGTAGAAACACGTGCGCTTTTCTCCTTTTTTTCATTCATTTTTTCATTTGAGCTAGAAGCCGTCAACTGCTGGACAAAGACCCTGCACCAAAGATCGCCATCACGATCGGTCCTGCACTGAATTTATCCAATCTATTATATTATGCAATAATTATAAGCTAGATTAAATACCAATTATGTTCTAGACTGTATTTATTGAAGGATATTATGTATGTTGGATCATCACTAATACATAAATGTTTAAACTTATTTTGAAGAACTTTAAGATTCTTAAATCAACGGAATCACTTAAAATCAATAGATATATTAAATTTTATATCGATACAATTTTGTTATTTAAATACACAATGTTGTATTTCATGTCTCTAAATTTTTAACAAAATGCACTATTTTGTAATAATATTTCATTATCCTTAAGAATGAATAGAATTGTTGTAAGTAGCCAAGTCAAGAAATGCTCTGACTCAATTACATTATGCCGGCGCCTCACTTTGTAAATTGCAACACATTATGAAAACTAAAGCTTTTCTTTCAAGACCCTTTTGTTTTAAAGTGGTTTTAAATTACTTTCTTGACTGTTATGCCTGTTTTATAAGATATTATTATAAGGACTATTGTACGACAATTGAAAATGAATATAAATGATGTTCTGATTTATAATTCTGGGATATAAATGTATAAGTTAGCCACGTGTGTGATGTGAAACATTGTTTCATTCTGCAGCTCTTCAATTTTTTATCGTAGTTCTAGTCCTGTCTGCACATCATCTAAAAAAAAGGTAAACGGTTGACCCTAAAAGACCGTCCCTGCAACTTCCCGCTTATTCCTTACCTAAACGCAGCTTTTTCAGCCTCATAAAGAATATTTGAGTATCAATTCATCGCACTTAGATCGCACTCGGAATGTCAAAGTAATTCCGAAAAAACACATTTTTCGGTGTTCTTTCGTCAACCCACGAACGAATCAATCGATTTTCTACGGCTTGGTGGTGATCGACGTGGTTTTTTGATGTTAAGAGTTACTCCAAAAAAAACATATTATATGATAAAAAAAAGTTAAAAGAGGACTACATACAAACAGACATACACACACACATACATACATACAGACGTACGTACATCATCACGGGAATAGTCAGAGAAGCTTCTGATCTGATGAAAACTCGACTTTCGAAAAACGGGGTAAAACCAATAACTTCCCGAATTTTCAAAAAAATTTAATTTTCTTAGCGGGAAGTTAAAAAACATATATTTGACAGAATGACCATTAAATAAAATTGCAAATCGCCTACTGAACTGGTTAACCTTTAGAGTTTTAAGTAATATAGGTTTTATAAAAATAACAAATATAATTAATTCCATTTTCTTCGATCTGAAGATCGATATTCACAAAATATTCTTTTTCGTTCATAAACACTTTTATCAATTATGAAATGAGATATTCCTTTACTCGAATTTTAAAGTATTCTGGTCTAAAATATGTATTAAATGAAGAAAAAATTATACTTCAGCAGGTCATTAAACATTTATCATGTCCAGCAAAGTGAACATTTTAAGAAATATACTTTCGTTTCAAATGTTATGAACATAAATATACAGTTTGTGCTGCTTTTAAATTACATCTACAGCATGAGTCAACTAAAAAGTATATTAATTAATGTAAATATGAATTGTTGTTGTTTGAAGCCAAGAATATAACTTCCTTTTCGTTAATGTTTTGGGTTCCATATCGAAACCAACAAAAATCCTCATACTAAGACTACGTTTCTCTGTTCTTCTGTACGTCTATCCTTTTGTTAATCAGTGGTTATTCCATAAACAGCTATAGTTAGATAACCAATATTAAGACAGTGTGCGTACTAATTACTGGCACTTTAATTAAAAGTAATAAATACCAAGATGGCCAATTGTAAAATGGCTAAATGCAAATAATGAAAAGTAATTATTTTAGAAAAGTATTTAATAAGTCCACATCTTGTCTTACATCATGTACAAAGGTCTGTGACCCTCATAAAACAATTTGACTCATAGTTTTCTGTTTTTCTTATTCAATTTTTTTTAACTAACTTACGTGGAGCTCATTTAAGAGTACGTGACCACTCAGCCTATTAAAATATAAATAAATATGTGATACATTTTCATTTCGAGTTTCACAAACTGACACTGAAGCAAGCTATCCTCACTAACGCTAATTGTAAGAAGCTACGAACGCAACGGGCCAATTTGCGGTGAAGGGGTCAATTCGTTTTGCCTTCATATTTGCCCTTGACGTGCACCACTTATGGTTGAGCACTATGCCGCGGTGTGTGAAGTACCTGCTCGTAGTCGAACATTTCCGATAACACTAAGGGGGAGGCTACTTTGCATAGGGAGCCAGCTTGACCCTGCCGTCAAGCAGTTGTCTGCTAGTACTATCTATGTTTCTCTGAGGTAAGAGCTCTGTAGGTAGTGAATAACTGGACTGAGATATTTAACATCTTATGTGTCAAATTGACGAGCGGAATCGCGATACCGCTCAATATTTTTTTTGAATTTTGAGCGGTACTGCGTTGTAATGGCCAGCAGAAACATCCTCATCTACAGAAAATAACTCGAATTATAGTAACAACTTACCATCTCTATTTTTATATGAAAGAGGAGGACAAACCAGTGTACGCTACCTGCTGTTAAGCGATCACCGCTGTCCACACTTTCTTGACACACAAGAGGAATCGCAGGCACGTTGACGGCTTGTTAGATGGTTGTTTTGGTTTTTTTAAAGGTATCTTAAACTGTCCCGGAAACACCACGCAATTAAAAACATGTGACAGTTTAGTTGTACGAGCAAGAAAGTTCCGTGAATTCCGCTCTATGTAGACTAGGGTCGATAATTTTTGAAACCAAAAAAAATTGCAGTAGGATGAAACCCATTGGTAAAGGATGAGAATATAACAAAAAATAATGTTTCGTAGCAGCAAAAATATGGATTACGATTAATCAAATCTATTTATAAATGTAAAAAGGATAATGAATCAGTGTTAAATTAACCTTTCTTTTCAATTTTATTGATTTTCTAATCCATATTTTTGCTGCTACTTAATAACAGGTGTGAATTATTTATGAAATGCCTTTTGTTGGACTTAAATTTTCCGAACATTTACAATTGTAATTTATATTTTTTATTTTACACCATCAGAAAGTAGGTATTTAAACGAACAAAAAGCCCCCAAACTTTTTGAAAAAAGCTGATATTTTCACGTCAGAATTATCGATTGAAAATTAGGGTGCTTTTATAATACTAAGTTAAAATAAGGCAAAAAAATAAATATTTTAAATCAAATAAATTACAGTGTATTTGGGACATAATAAGGTACCAACCAAAATATTGGTTTTTTGAATTTTTCACATAAATTTTGAGGTTATGTGAAAAAAGTGTAAGTACAAAAGTTGTAGATCTCTTTATTACCTACAACTTTGCCAATTAATTTTTGCCATAGGGCTTGTAGTTTTGCCGGAAATCGAGATAAACCGTTTTTTACCCTAAAACACCCCCCCTTTCTACTTCCCGACCTCAGATCGCCCGTAATTTATTTTCCCTTCATTTTTGTTATATTCTCGTCCTTTTTCAATGGGTTTCATCCTATTATTATTTTGTTTCACTTTTTATCATTTTCAAAGGCTTCGGCACTGGTCTAATGGTGGAATACATCACATCCAGATACTGAGAAATATATTTAAATTACGCTGCTGGTACGGTGATGGAATTGGGAAAAAACAGAAGTTTTTAAAGAAGTACGGAACCCTGAAACAGCATTAATATCATATATATGCTGGCTTCAAGGAAAATACGTAAAGTAAAACAATGAATATTGTTCCATAACAAATATTAATAAATATTTGTATAGGTCTTGATAGCCAAAGTCATGAATGTTCATTGCCGCAAAACATTTGGACGCATACATAATTTGACAAAGATCCGCTCTTATAACGACGTCTTTTTCATAATTTTCCTATTTCAATGTAATATTCTACTAATAAAATGGTTACGCGTCATAACATCCAATAACTATACCGTTTACTGTTTTTTCTATTTACAATCTTTCATCATCATGTCATTAAACCGGGTCACCGAATGATATGAATCCTCATTATTATTCATTGTTTTAACTACTTATATAAACTCGAAATCTTGAAGTAGTATTATACGATACGAGATTTATATTTGAATTTATTTCCTGCTGTTGACATTTCAATAACCCATCTATGGAATTTTTTGGTGTTTTTTTTTTCAATACACCTACAGGCAGGTGGTATTTTGGTATTTTCAGTTTGTTATTTCTTTATGAATGTGACAGGTAAGAGTTTTCTTAATCGTATGAGATAACAAACACTATGTAAGTAGTTTTTTAATACAGAAGTATTAAGTACTCTTGTTTCTTTCACAGACTGAAAGAAACAAGAGAAGCGATATAACAATACGAATGGCTGCTATTTTGGATTTTTGGTTATGATATAATATATCAGCTGTTTAATGACTGACGGACAGCGCAATCGTAGTAACATAGTGCTCGTAACCTTATGATTATAAACCTTACAATTATTAGAAAATTTTAAATCATAATATATGCAGAGATTAAACATCATCACCATTATCATCAGCCGGAAGACGTCTACGGCTGGACAAAGGCCTCCCCCAAAGATCTCCACGACCATCGAACCTGCGCTGTCCTCACCCAAAGTATTTAGTCCCAACATTAACAAACCTTACTGTCTCCATATTTAATAATATAACCTGATATAAATTTCAAGTATAACTATATGTCTCCGAGTTCTTTCTAGTTAACAACTTCTTAAACTCGTCGATACCAGCTGCCATTGTACATTCCGTCGTAGACTGTCTTTGGTAGCAATATTGTTCTTTGTGAAATCGTTGTATTTTATAAGTAGGAAGTTGAAATGTAGTCTTCATGTATTTTTATACACCAAAGGAATATTACTTAAAAGTCATTGTGTTGTAAATTTGTGACCGAATTTTTTTTTTTTCACTTGTTGGCTTCTTGTGTTATGGTTGCTTCATATTCGAATCGAATATACAAGAAACGCAGTGTATTAAATCCCAAATTTTCCCTGGGCGGCAGTGATCACTTTCCATCAAGTGATTCCCATGCCCATCTGCCTTCTTTTTCCACAAAAAAATCATTATTTCTATTCATTATTCAAATAGTACGTATTTCTTAAAATAGACTTCTATTTCAAGAAGTACTTCATTCAAACCTCGAACAAAGGCCCAATGGTAAGAATCATTAAATTTACATTTTATTTTTTTAAATTATGGATTGTTAATATTTAAAAAACTCATTTGATTTTAATAATAAATATATTCAGCAATGTAATACTATTTTAATTTTCTTTAACATAATCACATATAAGATGATATAGGGAAAACAATATTACTAAAAGTAAAAGTGGCTTCATACATAGTTCTGTTTTTGTAAGTTAATGAGTTCTTGCAGTAAGCTGTCGAATTATTTAGGGGTGAGACGTATTTATCGTCACAGGTATTTAAATATCATCATCAACTGTTACTGAACAAGTATTTGATCACAAGTAGTATTTTAGGAACGACTGATATTTGAGTAACAACTGTTACTAACAAGTATTTAATTACAACAGATATTTAAGTAATAGCTGTTACTGGACAAACGATAAGGAGTATTTAGTAGGTAACAACTAGTATTTTGTTACAGCTATAATTGTGTGATTTATAGGTCTGTTATATTATTTTTGATTCAAAAGGTAATAAAATAGTTATGGTTCAACTCTTCTTTTAAATGTGGGATAAAAAAAACCCTGTTTACTTATATTGTCTACTGAATATTTTTCTTTCAGACGTACTCGTAAATAATCGATACATCACTTCCATACATTTATTTAACATACCATTGCTTAGATAAGTTAGGTAGGTAAATAAATTATTAAAGTAAATTTGCAATGAGAGACTCTGTTTTTATTTCCATTATGGAGGTAGGTATCTACCTAAAATTTTTGTTTCTGATATAGTTTTTATATTCGTATCACAGCTCACCTCTTCGTAAGAAAAAACTATATTAGTAACCTGATAGTGCCTACTGAATAATATATTTAATGATGTTTATTTCTTCTTTATTCCTGAATTGTTTGTATGATAAGGGCACATTTTAATTATGTACTAGGTGAGGATCACTATTTAAGCAAGCATAGGTAGTATTGAAATAAAATGAATACGAAAGTATAATGATTATTTTTATTACATCAAAACTATTAAAATAATTAGGTCAGTACAGTTTTACCTAAACAGAACTTTTGAAATTCGAAGTTACCACAAGATAAAGTACTATGTAATACGTATCGATGGCCCTAACAAGTAACACAAAACAACGAAAAATATACGCTCCAGTACAGTAGCTAGTATATTATAATTCACAGATAGAATTAAAATAACAGCTTGTATTTTGTAACTGGTATTGGTCACTTACTTTAGAGTCACAGTCCCCGTCATACCAAGTAATTAGTATTGCATTTAGCCTTCTTAATCTCAATACTAATAATTATATATTTATATTATAACAATTATTACAATATATAATTTGTTCACAGTTTTTTATATTTCACAAGAGCTCTTACTATAATAGTAAGTCGCCCTTCCAAAAAGTGATTAATATAAATATATTATCATGGTAACCTGGTAACGAACATAAATTAAAATATACTAAGATCAGATGTTGATAAACATACATAGTGCGTTGTGTTTTCTGCTGCATCTGGTTATAACGCCATCTATCGGTGATTTGAGTAAGCTGGTTAAACCAAGCTAACATTTTAATTTAATAGCGATGGTGAAGATGTGAATATTCGTATCGTCTGTGCATTCGATTGTTAAAGATTAATATAAATCAGGCTTTAAAAGCTTCTCACTGTTAGGCCTTCGCTTATTCAAACTTATAGGAATCGGTAGAACTCTACACGTGACCAACGAAGTTGGAAAGTATTTATGTATGCTTTTACGCTTAGTATTTGGATATTAATTATATATTCCAAAGTAAGTGCCTACTCTTTTAACATAAATCAAGTACAACAACATCCAACAAATTCGTCAATAATATCTCGTAACATCAAGAGTTATTTCATAAAATTTGTTATATTATAATAATCTTTGTTTAGTATTGCTCAAAGGTGTTTGTCGGAACGTCTTAAATACCATAATTCTTTATCAAATCAAATTATTTAAACTCTATTTCTTAGCTTATGTATTAAAAAAAGACAGTGAATATTTTAAAAATTTATGAATCTAGCCGAAAGCGTTTTCCTTTCTTTTTGTCAGTGACTTTCTTATGCATAAAACGTCATTGTTTTTAGTAAATAGGTCTTCGATACGTTAAAATTAAGATTTGGAAACAGCTATGATTTTTATCATTATCAAATAATAATACATTAACCATAAATTTATTTAAACAACAATAAGATACGTTTAAAAATATCAAATTTAAGTTTATCGAAGTTTTTATTTAATATAAAATCAATATATTTGTTAAGGCGACTTTAATCTATCTTTATATATATATAATTCTTCTGTACGTGTGTTAACAGTGAACTCCTCCTAAACGGCTGGTGTGATTTGAATGATTTTTTTTTTGTGTGTGTTCAAGTGGATTTTAGGAATGTTCAGATTCACAATTGAACTACCTTCTAAATGGCTGGACTGGATTTTGATGATTTTTTTTTAATGTTCCAGTGAATTTGAGACTTTGTGATTTTCAAATTTAAGACGAGTGTACAGGACAACGTCTGTCGAGTCGGCTAGTAGTATATAAATACAATTGTATCGACATACACAGCTCACATTTTAACTGAAAGATGAGTTTGAAGCTGTCCAAAGTGGCGCTGAATAACACATGAGACAAAACGGTCTACAATGAAAAGTCCTTAGACCTTCGACTACTATCTTCACAATTGGATGGAATTAAACTTTCAGTTGCAGTGTTGGAAATATGTATTGTTTTTTCTTTTATATAACGTTATCCACAGGTTTTACAATATGATTATTAAATAATTAAAACACTATCAATCAATGACTTTAAATAAGAAACCAAGTCTATTATTTATATTCAATATTCATTGCAGTTTCAAAATGGGGCTAGCCAACATTTAAAAGTGAAATGCGTATTTCACCTAAAGTGCCTGACTAAAGGGATCTTTCTCAAGTTAAAAAAGCATGAAACAAAGGAAGAAGAACTATATATTAATCTCATTGCAATTTAATAATTGACAATAATTTACTATTTCGGACTTTTGTGAACAATAAAACATACACTGCAATTGATTTACAAAAGCTATCTGTAATTCAAAATAAAGTCTGCTGCGTTCCATCTTAGTATTCGATCGGTGCCAAAGGTTATACTTACCTCACTTATAAAATACTTGGCCATCAAATATAAGTTTAACTGAAGGTCTTTTGCGCTCTTTTTAATAAAATATACAATTCTAGCTTTAACCCGCGACTTCGTCCACGTGGTATAAGTACTTTCGGTAGCATATTTTATTTTGGTTTCATTAAGGTGGAGTCTAAGAAGAGGAGGCCTCCTACTTGTAATCAATGTGGCACAGCACCGATAGGACCGGAACAGCTCGTCCCTTAAACACAGCGACGTATCTACGTCTCTCGCTTTCACTACACCACCAAGGTGGTGGAGAAGACAAGGTTCCGGTTGGGGGTCGAAAAGTTGGTGACACGTCAAGCAGAACATGTATCGACCTTCCTGGACGTAAAACTGTGGCCGAAGGGGGTCATGATACGCAAGTATCGTGGACGTCACCGACCAGATCGCCGCAAAATTTTGAAGTAGATTTAAGTAATATAAGAATGTATGTTAGACTATAAGGTATTTATGTTATGGGCCTTGTAGCCTTAAATAAAATGATTTATTATTATAATTACGAGTATTATCGACTGGCGCTGCGCTTTCAAAGGGCAAGCTAAGATATTTTGACGCAAAAAAGGAGCACAGAAGACGTCGAGTAGCAAAGAGTCCGTGACTAATATATTCACTGTAAACTTTATGTATGCGCTTTAAAACCATGTATAATATCATATTATAGAGCTCAGATTGCGTCCAATGAAACAGACGAAAGAAATTGCCTTCAGAACGGCATTATACCAACACATAATTGTATTAGTATTAAAACAATGTACCCGCATAAGATATCAAAATAATTTTTAAATCGACTGCTACAGACAATTTTTACGGCTGACCCCATTTTGACGGTTTGACGTATTTTACACAAATGATGTTTCATATATTACTATTTTTACTTTTACAGTCTGTTAAATGAACTTTCGTTTGGTATATTGTGTAGTTTGTCTTACTCCGTGTAATTTTAACAAAAAAAATATATCTGCCGTCCCCCCGCGACCAGACATAATATTATGTCTGCTTGCCACTTCAACGAATGCAGGACAAATAAACTATAGTCTAAAAGTGGTGAATTTAGAAAAGGAAGACTCATGATAATTCTAATACGGCAAAATACGCTGTATATAGGTATATGCTTCTACTAAGGAGATCGGATGCTAACATTCCCGATCCATTCTCTTAAAATTTAGTTTGTTATACTATCTCAACATCTTGCCACGACACGACACATGAAATACTTACCTTTAAATAGTTCCAGTACACATTTGTGCAGCACCAAATGATACTTTTTGTATACAAGTGCTTGGTTTGATGTTGAAAATATCAAAAACGCTATATGTATATAAAATTTAAAGAGTTATTTCAATTTCTCCCAGATTCTATTATAATATATAATTATTTGCTTTGAAATTGGTTCATAAGCGGCAGAGGTAATTTGGAAAGAGTGCCCAAATTGAGAACTTGTACAAAGTCGGTTGAAAAAAATAATAGTAGTCTTCATTCACAAGTGTCATTCATAGACAATATAATATATAGTGTGCGAGTAATAATAATAATAATAATAATAATAAACATCATCAGCCGGAAATTGGGGGAGGCCTTTGTCCAAGATTGGACATCTTGGACAAAGGCCTCCCCCAAAAAGTTCCACGACGATCGGTCCTGCGCTGCCCTCATCCAACGTATTCCGGCGATCTTGACCAGATCGTCGGTCCATCTTGTGGAGGGTCTGCCAAAGCCTGCGTCTTCCGGTATCCTAACAAATTTATATATCTCAAGTCATCAATATTTAGTTTAATTAATCACTTTAATAGTTATCAAATTAATACGTTGCAATAGTAGTGCTTCGCTGATTTCGAAATTATCTTTATAAAAACGAACAGTTAAATGTAAAGGAGGAAAAATGTATATACCTATTAAATCATTTACAGTTTGATTAAATAATAACTGATACAGATATTTTATTATAATTAACATGTTATTGCATTCCTACAGATAGTAATGGTACAATATTACGAGTCATTAAAATAATTTCAATCATAACTTAATTAACAAGATGGGCCTCACAGCAAAGTGATTAATTTGTGAAGTCTCAACTTTCAGAAGGTTCACAATAAATTATTACTTTGTGCAAATATCACATTAATCTTTTGTAAGATCATACCTATTATTATTTCTTTGGTGTCGAGTCTAGTCGGGAAAAACAAAAATAAAAGAAACACTTTATAAAATATGATTTTATTCAAAGCAGTTTTACAAATCGGTGGTAGTGATAATAATTTAATTGACAATTTGAAAGTATTTTTATAACTGTTTGAAAAAATTTAATAATACATATAAGTATATATATATAGTAATAATATTCAACTTTGACTTTGTCAAGACAACATTAGTACACTATGTTCACTTTTTAAACTGATGAGATGAACAAGAAGATCATCTGATTTTAAGTGCTAGTACGTTGAGCACTATCTTCAGGATTCAATTAAAATTAGTTGCAATAGACGTCTCTATCTCTTCCAGTAACAGATTTTTTTTTTGAAAATTTCCTTTCTTGTAGGGTCTTTTTAACCTACTTCAAAAAGGAGGAGGTTCTCAATTCGTCGGTATTTTTGTTACCTGAAAACTTTCGACTGGTTCAACCGATTTCTTTTTTTATTTGAAAACTGGTGCTTCCCATGTGGTCTCATTGTAATTTGGTCCAGATCTGACAATGGCATCAATGAGAAAATGATAAAGGTCTTAAATTTGCTATACGTATGTGGATGATAAACTTACATTTATTTTTAGATTTTTCATTGCTGCATTGAAAAATTTTGTATATATACGCAATATATTAAGACAATTTGTTACTTAGTGTACTTAAAAAACAAAAAATAAAAAAAAAATAACAAAAAAAACAATCGACTTCAAAAACACTATTCCAAAACAAAAGATAATATGCACCAAAAAGTATAAAAATAAATTCGTATTTCTGTACAATCTAATTAATTAATCTAATTCTAGTTGCAATTATTCTAATTTTTGGAGTCGGTGTCATCCAAGATAGGTTTGTAACTACATACATAGTTACAGGTAAGATGTGCTTGAGTCGTGAGGAGGCGAGAGCGGGTCGCAGCGGAAGGACACCGATTCCAAAATATCAATAATCGTAACTAGAATTAGATTAATTAATTAGATTGTATGAGAATATGCAATTATTTTTATACTTTTTAGTGCATATTA
Source organism: Leptidea sinapis (assembly GCF_905404315.1). Lineage (NCBI taxonomy): Eukaryota > Metazoa > Arthropoda > Insecta > Lepidoptera > Pieridae > Leptidea > Leptidea sinapis. The sequence continues at coordinate 28,242,684 of NC_066312.1, read as the reverse complement.
TATCTATTGTTGTCGAATAGTTTTTCAGAAGTCGGTTGTTTTTTTTTTCTTTTTTTTATGTTCGCCAATATCAATAGATATTTTCGATTAAATATATACCTTTTTTTATCTTATTTTGTTGATATCAACCTTTGATGAGGTAACATCCTTAAAAACAATTTTAGAGGTCCTTCCAAACCCAAAATTTTTAGGATTTTATCTATATATATCTATGTTTTCCAGCTCATACACCAGTTTTTACATTACATTGCCTTCATGTACCTTAATATTGCAAACAATTCAGTTAATCAACTGGGGTGAGCAGATGTACTGTATGTTCAATTGTCAGCTTATGATCACAATACAATTGGTAACTGGTGAATTATGAATGATAACATATCGTAAGCCCTTGCCTTTACTGTGATTTGATATTATATCTATGTTAATAATGATACCACCTTCTAGCCGAAAGCGTTTTCATTACTTTTTAGTCAATGACTTTCTTATACATAAAACGTCATTGTTTTTAGTAAAAAGGTCGTCGATGCGTTAAAATTTAGATTTGGAAACAGCTATGATTTTCATGGTTATCAAGTAATAATATATTAATCATAAATTCAGTTAAACAACAATAAAGATACGTTTAACAATATGAAATTTAAGTTTATCGAAGTTTTTTATATTTGTTAAGTTTTTATATTTGTTAAATCAATATATTTGTTAAGGCGACTTTAATCTATCTTTATACAACGTGAATCAAAAAGGGTATACTATGCTTTGAACCCGACATTCCTTAGGTCATCTCTAATGACTATGTGAAGTCAGAAATGAATTAGCGTCAAATTTAAATACAATATTTAAAGTCCACAGTTTTCGCAAAAACTATGCATCCCGCAACACTTATCAGCTGTTTTTCTGAACTCTCTTTGACCTAAAACAGATGAATAACGTAGATGTGACATAATATCAGATAATATTAAAATGCCTACTGCTCATTGCACCTGTGAGGAAAATTATAATCTCATTTTGCCATGAAGACGAAGTTATTTTGTTTGTGCATTTTCTTTAGCTGACATTGAAAATCATTCTAAATTTGTATTTACTTTAATTATCAATGAAGATAGGTAATTCTAATCCAATTATGAAACTCTGTAATGCATATTTTTAGTTTAAAAGTTCGGCCTATCGGCATTTTTACTCTTTGAATTGTGTGTATGTGAATATCATGATTCAAATATTTACTGCTCTGTAATTTGAGAATGTTTATGTTTGTAAAATCAAAGGGATTGCCGATTGTAAAGGAACCTACACACCGGACCATTTTTAATTCAAGATATTTTTGTTGTGTTGGAAATTAAATGAGTTCTCATTTTTGATAAGTTATTACCTAAGCACTTTAATGTAGGATTATTTGAATGATTGATGTCTCAAGGTGACGATCGCAAAACCCAAAACGCGGTTTTGGGTTTATCTTAACTCTTGATCGGCACTGCATTGTAATGGGCAGGGCGAATCAATTACAATTCGCTGAATGTCCAGCTCGTCTTGTCCCTTCTTAACACAAAAAAATGTATTATCCAATAAAGATAATTCTAATAGGCTCCTATTAAGAAATTGTTCTTCACGGATAACTTTAGTCAAAATGGATGTCTTTGATCATTCTCGTATTAATAATAGATAGGTAGGTATTTCATTCTCGGGCCGGGCATTTACAAAGCATTGGGGTTTTAGTAAGAAATTTCTGAGTAGCAGCCCAGAGTTTAGAAATGTGGAGGCTTGCCCATATAATGTGGGTAAATATGAACCTTGTCCAATTTAACTCCCAGAAGACTCAAGTTTGCGCGTATACCACAACTAAAACCCCATTTGTCGTATCACCGCTCTTTGACAACACTTCCTTTACATCCTCGCCTAGTATCGGACTTCTGGGTCTCGAAATCTTGAGTGATTGTCATTTCGAGGCCATCTGGAGAGCAAAGACAAATAGGCTGTCATCTCTGGTCTGGCGCACCCCAGTAAGCTCGGTCCATTTGACCGCGCGCAACGCAGAGCAGGTTGAATTGTCGGGGACCCAGTGCTCTGTAAACGGCTGGATCACTTGGCGTTGCGTAGAGACATCGCCTCATTGTGTGTCTTCTACCGCATTTATCATGGGGAGAGTTTCGAAGAGCTGTTTCACCTGATTCCTGCTGCCGAATTCGGTCCTCCACAGTGCGGTTTTCAAGGACCTTTCTTATGAATGAACTTCCTTGTGCGGTGTTTCCGGGATGATACGACATGGGTACCTTCAATAAAATTGCATACACCTTCCTTAAAGGCCAGCAACGCTCCTGTGATTCCTCTGGTGTTGCAAGAGAATGCAAGCGGCGGTGATCACTTAATACCAGGTGACCCGTACGTTCGTTTTTCTTCCCTTTCCATAAAAAATTCAAGCCGCGTGTTATTTCGGCGAGTGTGCAGACCCCTTAATCATAATACCAAATTCAATGGACATTTTATTTAATAATTTTTATACTTTAGTAATTAGTTATGTTCCGACATTCATGTTTGTTAGATCGTCGCGTTGGACTTTTGGTTTGCAGTATTTTCGTATGATAATCATGGCAGATGATGGGAACAATGAATATTACGACATGATATTGTGTGTTGGTGCGGTGACAAATAACAATCTGGTTGCGGCTCGCGAATTGTACCACCGTCGGTACAATATGATAATAGGAGGCTTCCCTCATACGCCTGTTTCCGAAGATTGGTGCATGATTGAACCCTTCCTTTAGTGGTGTTGCTGCAAAATCTACGTACCTTCTTATAACTTTATCATGTGTGATGCACCTGGGCTGTTTTGTATGTACTAGTGATGAAATAACTAGGTATCTACTTAGGTACCTAACTACCTAAAACATAATCAACATGACGTGATGTGGTGTTTTCTGTGTATGTGAAACTCAAGGAGTGTTAAAAAGCTGCGCAGCAAGATTGGTATGCACTATTATTATCGAATACCTAATGTTTAAGTCCGTAGGTAGGTTACCTAATTTTGTTTACAAACAACGGTTCCGCCCATATTAAATGGCGGTCTCCTTAAAAGTTAGGTTTGTCTGAGAAAAGGAATTGAAAAATAATATTTTTATTTTGTAGGGGCTTGTTTTACTCTTATTTATTTTATTTATTCAAATTTAAACATCACAATACTATTGCATATGACTTTTATAACGTAGCATTGAAGGAATGTTATACCCTTTGTGATTCACGTTGTATAGATATATAATTCTTCTGTACGTGTGTTAACTGTGAACTCCTCCTAAACGGCTGGAGTGATGTAAATGAATTTTTTTGTGTGTGTTCAAGTGGATTTTAGGAATATTCAGATTCACAATTGAACTACCTTCTAAATGGCTGGACAGGATTTTGATGAATTTTTTTGAGTGTTCCAGTGAATTTGAGAATGGTTTAGACTTAAGATTCTCAATTCAGTCCATATATAATTATTATGTGTATGTTAATGAAGTCCTACTAACGGCTGGACCGATTTTTCAAAGTAAAGACGAGTGTACAGGACAACGTCTGTCGAGTCGGCTAGTAGTATATAAATACATAATTATTTAATATTAATTAATTAATATATATATATTAATATATAATTAATTAATATATAATTAATATTAATCGACTTACACAGCTCACATTTTTACTGAAAGATGAGTTTCAAGCTGTCCAAAGTGGCTCTGAATAACACATGAGACAAAACGGTCTACAATGAAAAGTCCTTAGACCTTCGAAATTAGTTATTACTTGTTCTATTCTACGATGGCATTGACAATAATTAATTATTAATTAATTAATTAATAACAAATACGGCTGTACGGGCTTGAACAACTTGAACTTGAAAACTAATGGACGAAGAAACCAAAAAAAAAATTGTCTGAAATCTTGGGAGCCAAGTTCACTCTGTTACTTTTGTGTTACACTGATGCACGCGCATCTTAAAATTTCACCCTCATTATTTTTTCATAACGGGCCTAAAGAAGTATAACTTCAAAAACCAAAAAACCATGTTTGTGTTATGTGAACAAAGCGTTATTCTCTTCTGAAAAAGTATTTTTAAATAAGATTATGTTTATTATTTAATTGTTGTTGTTAATTGTTAATGTTCGGGGCAACTGTTCCTTAACATTATAACGGACTTGTTTATTTTTTTTTCTTATGCATAAAACGACTAATTAGGCGCATATTATCACTTACCTCATTACATAGCATCTTTAGATTTTAGGCGTAAGTATTGCAATTACTAACATTTCTTCACAAATTTTATAGATTCTTGAACATTAAATTTGGGGAATATTTCAAATCACAGGTATGTCATTACTATAATAAATTTTGACGTAATGTTATCCTCAGAGTCAGCTGCTTACATTTTGAAACTTTTCTTCAACACAATCTACATAAAAAATGAGCTCGGGGTCACCAAGCACGCGCTTCTAAATGAAAGCCTTTTGAACTTGTAATTTCGTTTACATAATAATATGAAATGTATTCAAATTCGAAACGGAACTTCCATTTTGGGTGTTTAGCATCATGTCATTTATGTACAAAGTTTCATTATCATTTCAGAGATTAAGCTGTATTTGATTTAATTTTTATTTTTAATTAAGAAACAATAACAGAATTTTATATATTTTAACGAGCAATTCTTGTACATATAAAATTTGAATCTCTGAAACGGCTCCAATGATTTTCATAAAATTGAGTATACAGGGGCGATAAATCGATCTAGGTTTCAATTTAAAAAGATGTAGTTTTATACGTGTTTTAACAGCTACAATAACATTAGATTACAAAGGTAAATTTCTCCACTATACGAGTATAGAAGACTGCAATAGCTCAGATGGGCATTTTGTGATCCGGAAAACAGTAGATCCTTTTTTTTTTGTTCAAGTTTTGTACATTCTTAAAATTCCGAGCAAGACTCGGTCGTCCGGATATTAATTAATTAATGAGCGAATAAAAACTGCAATCAATCAATAATCAAGCACCTTATAATTTCAAAATAGAACAAACCCTGGCAAATACATCATCGTAACATCATTCCAAGCCTCACTGACTCTTTCAAACCTGCTCGGCTCATTTGTTCTATCTGAAACTCTGACGTCATAGCTGGGAGTATTATTAGACTGGAGTTGGAAAAATATACTTCCAAAATGCTTTTTGGGCTTCTTGGCATGTTTAAAAATGTATTCATGGCTTTTGATGAAATGTTTCATATTTTATTATTTGATAGGGATTAAAATTGTTTATAGCTCTGTTCAAATTAATCACGTGTTATAAGTTGGACGTAATAAGAATAATTAAATATTGTTTATTATTAAATACCTAAGTGATTTTGAGCAAAACATGATTTTAAATTGCGCTGCTATTATTTCTATAATAGGAGCAAAATATTTCACAAAAGTAAAGATTTAATAGAAAAATTAGTTGATATATTAAATTTGTTTTGAATGTTTAATTAAATTAACACTCATTCTAGGTAACAGAGAATTGAAAATATCAGATTATTTCGTTATTTCATACTCGAAACTCAAGAAATATAAAAAAGGAAATTTTTTCTGCTCACGTCCGTGAAGTACCATTTAGTTTTAAGAAGAAAAATAATATACCGATCGAGTGATCATACATATAAGAATAAATTAAACTTGCAAATGTTCATTATTAACAAAGGATTAAACTGCCTTTGCTACATATTGAAAGATTCTTATAATAAAGATCAACCAAACAGACCAGGTGGATGCTATCACTTGGGCCTTGTATGTGTTGAACTGATAACGACTGAACATTAACAAACCTTACTGTCTCCATATTTAATAATATAACCTGATATAAACTTCAAGTATAACTTTATCTGTCTCCGAGTTCTTTTTAGTTAACAACTTCTGAAACTCGTCGATACCAGCTGCCATTGTAATTTAAAATGTAAATTTGATCGAATATTGTACATTCCCTCGTAGACTGTCTTTGGTAGCAATATTGTTCTTTGTGAAATCGTTGTATTTTCTAGGTAGGAAGTTGAAATGTAGTCTTCGTATATTTTTATAACGCCAAAGGAATATTACTTAAAAGTCATTGTGTTGTAAATTTGTGACCGATTTTTTTTTTTTTCACTTGTTGGCTTCTTGTGTTATGGTTGCTTCATATTCGAATCGAATATACAAGAAACGCAGTCTATTAAATCCCTGGGCGGCAGTGATCACTTTCCATCAAGTGATTCTCATGCCCATCTGCCTTCTTTTTCCACAAAAAAAATCATTATTTCTATTCATTATTCAAATAGTACGTATTTCTTAAAATAGACTTCTATTTCAAGAAGTACTTCATTCAAACCTCGAACAAACGCCCAATGGCAAGAATTCATTAACTTTATATTTAATTTTTTTAAATTATTGATTGTTAATATACATACTGATATTTGAGTAACAACTGTTACTGGACAAGAATTTAATAACAACTAGTATTTTAGTAACAACCGATATTTAAGTAATAGCTGTTACTTGTCAAACGATAAGGAGTATTTAGTAGGTAACAACTAGTATTTTATTACAGCTATAATTGTGTGATTTATAGGTCTGTTATATTATTTTTGATTCAAAAGGTTAATTTTAAATAGTTATGGCTCAACCCTTAAATGTTGGATAAGAAAAACCCTGTTTACTTATATTGTCTACTGAATATTTTTCTTTCAGACGTATTCGTAAATAATAGATACATCACATCCATACATTTATTTAACATACTATTGCTTAGATAAGTTAGTTAGGTAATTAAAATATTAAAGGAAATTTCAAATGAAAGACTCTGTTTTTATTTCCATTATGGAGGTAGGTATCTACCTAAAATTTTTGTTTCTGATATAGTTTTTGTATTCGTATCACGGCTCACCTCTTCGTAAGAAAAAACTATATTGGTAACTTGATAGTGCCTACTGAATAATATATTTAATGATGTTTATTTCTTCTTTATTCCTGAATTGTTTGTATGATAAGGGCACATTTTAATTATGTACTAGGTGGGGATCACTGTTTAGGCAAGCATAGGTAGTATTGAAATATAATGAATACGAAAGTATAATGATTATTTTTATTACATCAAAACTATTAAATTAATTAGGTCAGTACAGTTTTACCTAAACAGAACTTTTGAAATTCGAAGTTGCCACAAGATAAAGTAGTATGTAATACGTATAGATGGCCCTAACAAGTAACACAAAACAACGAAAAATATACGCTCCAGTACAGTAGCTAGTATATTATATTTCACAGATAGTATTAAAATAACAGCTTGTATTTTGTAACGGGTATTGGTCACTTACTTTTGAGTCTCAGTCACCGTCATACCAAGTAATTAGTATTGCATTTATCCCACTAAATCTCAACTTTAAGTATTATATATTTATATTAAATAATTTTAACAATATAATTTATTCACAGGTTTTTATATATCACAAGAGCTCTTACAAAAATAGTAAGTCGCCCATCCAAAAAGTGATTATTAAATAAACATATCTATATATGACAACCTTGTAAAGAACATAAATTGGAATATACTAAGATCAGATGTCGATAAACATACATAGTGCGTTGTGTTTTCTGCTGCATCTGGTTATGACGCCATCTATCGGTGATTTGAGTAAGCTGGTTAAACCAAGCTAACATTTTAATTTAATAGCGATGGTGAAGATGTGAATATTCGTATCGTCTGTACATTCGATTGTTAAAGATTAATATAAATCAGGCTTTAAAAGCTTCTCACTGTTAGGCCTTCGCTTATTCAAACTTATAGGAATCGGTAGAACTCTACACGTGACCAACGAAGTTGGTAAGTATTTATGTATGCTTTTACGCTTAGTATTTGGATATTAATTTTATATTCCAAAGTAAGTGCCTACTCTTTTAACATAAATCAAGTACAACAATATCCAACAAATTCGTCAATAATATCTCGTAACATCAAGAGTTATTTCATAAAATTTGTTATATTATAATAATCTTTGTTTAATATTGCTCAAAGGTGTTTGTCGAAACGTCTTAAATACCATAATTCTTTATCAAATCAAATTATTTAAACTCTATTTCTTAGCTTATGTATTAAAAAAAGACAGTGAATATTTTAAAAATTTATGAATCTAGCCGAAAGCGTTTTCCTTTCTTTTTGTCAGTGACTTTCTTATGCATAAAACGTCATTGTTTTTAGTAAATAGGTCTTCGATACGTTAAAATTAAGATTTGGAAACAGCTATGATTTTTATCATTATCAAATAATAATATATTAATCATAAATTTATTTAAACAACAATACGTTTAAAAATATCAAATTTAAATTAATCGAAGTTTTTATTTAATATTAAATCAATATATTTGTTAAGGCGACTTTAATCTATCTTTATATATATATAAATAAATAATATAAAATATAAAGTTAGGTTTGTCTGAGAAAAGGAATTGAAAAATAATATTTTTATTTTGTAGGGGCTTGTTTTACTCTTATTTATTTTATTTATTCAAATTTAAACATCACAATACTATTTCATATGACTTGTATAACGTAGCATTGAAGGGATGTTATACCCTATATTAGACTTAAGGTTCTGAATTCAGTCCATATATAATTATTATGTGTATGTTAATGAAATCCTACTAACGGCTGGACCGATTTTTCAAAGTTAAGACGAGTGTACAGGACAACGTCTGTCGAGTCGGCTAGTAGTATAAATAAATATATAATGTATTATGTATCGACATACACAGCTCACATTTTAATTATTGGCAGGTTATTCACAGGTTTTACAATATGATTATCAAATAATTAAAACACTATCAATCAAAGACTTTAAATAAGAAACCAAGTCTATTATTTATATTCAATATTTATTACAGTTTCAAAATGGGGCTAGCCAACATTTAAAAGTGAAATGCGTATTTCACCTAAAGTGCCTGACTAAAGGGATCATTCTCAAGTTAAAAAAGCGTGAAACAAAGGAAGAAGAACTATATATTAATCTCCTTGCAATTTAATAATTGACAATAATTTACTATTTCGGACTTTTGTGAACAACAAAACATACACTGCAATTGATTTACAAAAGCTATCTGTAATTCAAAATAAAGTCTGCTGCGTTCCATCTTAGTATTCGATCGGTGCCAAAGGTTATACTTACCTCACTTATAAAATACTTGGCCATCAAATATAAGTTTAACTGAAGGTCTTTTGCGCTCTTTTTAATCAAATATACAATTCTAGCTTTAACCCGCGACTTCGTCCACGTGATATAAGTACTTTCGGTAGCATATTTTATTTTGGTTTCATTAAGGTGGAGTTTAAGAAGAGGAGGCCTCCTACTTGTAATCAATGTGGCACAGCACCGATAGGACCGGAACAGCTCGTCCCTTAAACACAGCGACGTATCTACGTCTCTCGCTTTCACTACACCACCAAGGTGGTGGAGAAGACAAGGTTCCGGTTGGGGGTCGAAAAGTTGGTGACACGTCAAGCAGAACATGTATGGACCTTCCGGGACGTCAAGCTGTGGCCGAAGGGGGTCATGATACGCAAGTATCGTGGACGTCACCGACCAGATCGCCGCAAAATTTTGTAGTAGATTTAAGTAATATAAGATTGTATGTTAGACTATAGGGTATTTATGTTATGGGCCTTGTAGCCTTAAATAAAATTATTTATTATTATTTTTACGAGTATTATCGACTGGCGCTGCGCTTTCAAAGGGCAAGCTAAGATATTTTGACGCAAAAAAGGAGCACAGAAGACGTCGAGTAGCAAAGAGTCCGTGACTAATATATTCATTGAGCTTTTCCTAAAAAGTTGAAAATTGCTCATGTAATTCCTGTTCACAAATCTGGTGAAAAGACAGATGCTCGTAACTACAGACCTATTTGTATACTTAATTGCTTTGCGAAAATATTTGAACGCGTTATATATAGACATATTTACAACTTTATTAAACCTATACTGATTCCTGAACAACACGGATTTGTATCATGTAAATCAACAACATCTAACATAACTGAATATATTGACTATCTATTTGAGACCATCGATGATAAGGGACAAGTAGATGTTATTTATACAGACTTTCAAAATGCGTTTGAAAAGGTCAACCACGAGCTCTTACTTATAAAGCTAATTGAATGTGGTATACATGGTAATTTAATGCGTTGGATCACGTCATATATTAAAAATTGCACACAAATTGTAGCTATCAACGGATTTTTTTCTGACGCCATTTTGGTTCCATCTGGAGTACCTCAAGGGTCTTTATTGTTTGCTTTGTTCATTAATGATGTCTCATCATGTTTTACTTGCAATAGTAGATATCTGTTTTATGCAGATGATCTTAAACTATACAGAAAAATTGAAAACATTGATGACTGTTTCAATCTACAGCGTGACCTTTCTGCTCTCAGTACTTGGTGCCATAATAATTTAATGAAACTAAATGTTGACAAATGTCATGTTGCCACATTCACTAATAAGATAAATAGCGTAATTTTTTCCTATCACATTTCGAATTCAGTTTTAAGTCATAAAGAATTTACTAGAGATTTAGGTGTCATTGTTGATAAAAAACTATCATTCATTGAACACATTGATACTACTGCTGAAAGAGCAAATCGGATGCTAGGTTTTATCTTGCGCATTTCAAAACCTTTCAAATGCCAACATAGTGTTGTAATATTATATAAATCTCTGGTTCGTAGTATTTTAGAATATGGTTCAGTAGCATGGTCACCTTTTTATAAAAACCACATTGATACCGTGGAAAATGTTCAGAAACGTTTGTTGAGAATTTTGTGTAACCGTTTCAAACTTAGAAAATCACTGCATAGTTATGAAGCTAGATTAAAATATTTTAATCTAGACTCTCTTGAAATGCGCCGTAAATTAATTGATCTAATATACATGTATAAAGTTGTAAATCATCATATTCATACTAAACTGTTGTCCAGGTTTTCTCTATACTGTAATCCTTGTAGGACTAGAAATGTAAGGACTTTCTTTGTTCCAACTTCTCGCTTGTGGACATCACATAATGCACCAGTTAATAGATTATCTCAGTCATATAATGACTTAGCAAATATCAATAATTGTATAGATATTTTTTCTAATAGTCAGTGCAGTTTTCGACGCCTAGTTTTAGACACTCTGTGCCTGTTAGAGCCTTAGCTTATCTTTATGTGCTTCATATTTATGTTTTTTGAAATTTGTATCAGTTTTGCTTTATAGTATGTTATACTGATGAGATGAACAAGAAGATCATCTGATTTTAAGTGCTAGTACGTTGAGCACTATCTTCAGGATTAAATTAAAATTAGTTGCAATAGACGTCTCTATCTCTTCCAGTAGCAGATTTTTTTTTTGAAAATTTCCTTTCTTGTAGGGTCTTTTTAACCGACTTCAAAAAGGAGAAGGTTCTCTATTCGTCGGTATTTTTGTTACCTGAAAACTTTCGACTGGTTGAACCGATTTCTTTTTTTATTTGAAAACTGGTGCTCATTGTAATTTGGTCCAGATCTGACAATGGCATCAATGAGAAAATGATAAAGGTCTTAAATTTGCTATACGTATGTGTATGATAAACTTACATTTATTTTTAGATTTTTCATTGCTGCATTGAAAAATTTAGTACACATACGCAACATATAAAGACAAATTGTTAGTTAGTGTACTTAAAAATTAAAAAATAAAAAAAATAACAAAAACAACAATCGACTTCAAAAACACTATTCCAAAACAAAAGATAATATGCACCAAAAAGTATAAAAATAAATTCGTATTTCTGTACAATCTAATTAATTAATCTAATTCTAGTTGCAATTATTCTAGTTTTTGGAGTCGGTGTCATCCAAGATAGGTTTGTAACTACATACATAGTTACAGGTGAGATGTGCTTGAGTCGTGAGGAGGCGAGAGCGGGTCGCAGCGGAAGGACACCGATTCCAAAATATCAATAATCGTAACTAGAATTAGATTAATTAATTAGATTGTATGAGAATATGCAATTATTTTTATACTTTTTAGTGCATATTATATCTATTGTTGTCGAATTATGTTTATTTTATCTTAGTTAACAAGTTACATGCATTTTCCTAAGTCGTGATAGTAACATAAAATTATTTATTGTTTTATATAACTCTACATTTATTTAAGTTAAATATCACGTGTTACCATCATAAGTGTTTCCATTTAATTGACGTATATATTAATAATAATTTACTTGTACTAGCGTTATTTTGTAATTATTCATACATGTATGTTGTATGGGAACCAATAAATAAATAAATAAATTCACTGTTAACTTTATGAACGCGCTTTAAAACGATGTACAATATCATATTATAGAGCTCAAAATGCGTCCAATGAAACAGACGAAAGAAATTGCCTTCAGAACAGCATTATACCAACACATAATTGTATTAGTATTAAAACAATGTACCCGCATAAGATATCAAAATAATTTTTAAATCGACTGCTACAGACAATTTTTACGGCTGACCCCATTTTGACGGTTTGACGTATTTTACACAAATGATGTTTCATATATTACTATTTTTACTTTTACAGTCAGTTAAATGAACTTTCGTTTGGTATATTGTGTAGTTTGTCTTACTCCGTGTAATTTTAGAAAAAAAATATATCTGCCGTCCCCCCGCGACCAGACATAATATTATGTCTACTTGCCACTTCAACGAATGCAGGACAATTAAACTATAGTCTAAAAGTGGTGAATTCAGAAAAGGAAGACTCATGATAATTCTAATACGGCAAAATACGCTTTATATAGGTATATGCTTCTAAGGAGATCAGATGCTAACATTCACGATCCATTCTCTTAAAATTTAGTTTGTTATACTATCTCAACATCTTGCCACGACACGACACATGAAATACTTTCCTTTAAATAGTTCTAAATAACAAAAATAACAATCGACTTCAAAAATGCCGCCGTTGCACATGAGGAATGACACCCTGGCCCATACGGCAAAAGAGAAAGCCGATCTCCTGTGCACTCTTTTTGCCTCCAACTCGACTCTTGACGACAACGGAAAAACACCGTCGACCATCCCGCGGTGTCAGAGCTCCATGCCTGAAGTACAGTTCCGACAGAAAACTGTTAGGCGAGCTCTGTTTTCGTTGGACGTCAGGAAGTCGAGCGGGCCGGATGGCATTTCTCCAATCGTGCTTAGAATGTGTGCCCCTAAGTTGACGCCGGTGCTAACGCGTTTATTCCGGTACTCTTATTCAAAAGGTGTAGTCCCTGATCCATGGAAGTCAGCCCTTGTCCATCCGATCCCAAAAAAAGGAGACAGATCGGATCCGGCAAACTACAGGCCTATTGCTATTACCTCCCTACTCTCCAAAATCATGGAGAGGATAATTAACCGCCAGCTCTTGGTATACCTTGAGGGTCACCAGTAGATCAACGACCGGCAGTACGGCTTTCGCCATGGTCGGTCGACTGGCGATCTTCTGGTATACCTAACACATAGATGGGCGGCGGCTATTGAAAGCAAGGGGGAAGGCCTGGCAGTTGGTCTGGATATAGCGAAGGCCTTTGATCGTGTATGGCACAGGGTGCTCCTCGCAAAACTTCCATCATTTGGGCTTCTCGAGAGCATATGCAAGTGGACCTCCAGCTTCCTCACTGGGCGCAGCATATAGATCGTTATCGACGGTTATTGCTCGAATCCCAAGCCCGTGAACGCTGGAGTGCCCCAAGGCTGTGTGCTATCTCCCACGCTGTTTCTTCTGCATATCAATGATATGTTGGACACCGCCAACATGCATTGCTATGCAGACGACAGCACTGGTGATGCGTGTGTCTTCTATCGAGTCCTCTCTCGAGAAGGTCGCGGAATGGGGTAAGTTGAACCTTGTCCAATTTAACCCCCAGAAGACTCAAGTTTGCGCGTTTACCACTAAAAAACCCCATTTGCCGTATCACCGCTCTTCGAGAACACTTCCCTTAAAGCCTCGCCTAGTATCGGAATACTGGGTCTCGAAATCTCGAGCAATTGCCAATTCCGTGGCCATCTGGAGGGCAAAGCCAAACTGGCTTCAAAGAAACTGGGCGTCATAAATAGAGCACGGCAATACTTCAAGCCGGCCCACATTCTAGCGCTCTACAAAGCGCAGGTCCGGCCTCACATGGAGTATTGCTGTCATCTCTGGTCTGGCGCACCTCAGTATCAGCTCGATCCATTTGACCGCGTGCAACGCAGAGCAGCTCGAATTGTCGGGGACCCAGTACTCTGTGAACGGCTGGATCACTTGGCGTTGCGTAGAGACGTCGCTTCATTGTGTGTCTTCTACCGCATTTATCACGGGGAGTGTTCCGAAGAGCTATTCAACCTGATTCCTGCCGCCGAATTCCACCTTCGCACGACACGCCACAAATTAGGATTTCATCCCCACCATCTGGATGTGTGGCGGTCCTCCACAGTGCGGTTTTCAAGGAGCTTTCTTCCTCGTACCACGAAGCTGTGGAATGAGCTTCCTTGTGCGGTGTTTCCGGGACGATACGACATGGGTACCTTCAAGAAAAGCGCGTACACCTTCCTTAAAGGCCGACAACGCTCTTGTGATTCCTCTGGTGTTGCAGGAGAGTGTGGGCGGCGGTGATCACTTAACACCAGGTGACCCGTACGCTCGTTTGTCCTCCTATTCCATAAAAAAAATAAAAAAAAAGAAAAGTAGAGACGTCGCTTCATTGTGTGTCTTCTACCGCATTTATCACGGGGAGTGTTCCGAAGAGCTGTTCAACCTGATTCCTGCCGCCGAATTTCACCTTCGCACGACACGCCACAAGTTACGATATCATCCCCACCATCTGGATGTGTGGCGGTCCTCCACAGTGCGGTTTACAAGGAGCTTTCTTCCTCGTACCACGTAGCTGTGGAATGAGCTTCCTTGTGCGGTGTTTCCGGGACGATACGACATGGGTACCTTCAAGAAAAGCGCGTATACCTTCCTTAAAGGCCGGCAACGCTCTTGTGATTCCTCTGGTGTTGCAGGAGAGTGTGGGCGGCGGTGATCACTTAATACCAGGTGACCCGTACGTTCGTTTGTCTTCCTATTCCATAAAAAAAAAAACAAAAAAAAAAACA
Source organism: Leptidea sinapis (assembly GCF_905404315.1). NCBI lineage: Eukaryota > Metazoa > Arthropoda > Insecta > Lepidoptera > Pieridae > Leptidea > Leptidea sinapis. Next base: position 28,227,535 of record NC_066312.1, on the reverse strand, counting down.
CTATTCCAAAACAAAAGATAATGTGCACCAAAAAGTATAAAAATAAATTCGTATTTCTGTACAATCTAATTAATTAATCTAATTCTAGTTGCAATTATTCTAATTTTTGGAGTCGGTGTCATCCAAGATAGGTTTGTAACTACATACATAGTTACAGGTGAGATGTGCTTGAGTCGTGAGGAGGCGAGAGCGGGTCGCAGCGGAAGGACACCGATTCCAAAATATCAATAATCGTAACTAGAATTAGATTAATTAATTAGATTGTATGAGAATACGCAATTATGTTTATACTTTTTAGTGCATATTATATCTATTGTTGTCGAATAGTTTTTCAGAAGTCGGTTGTTTTTTTTTTCTTTTTTTTATGTTCACCAATATCAATAGATATTTTCGATTAAATATATACCTTTTTTTATCTTATTTTGTTGATATCAACCTTTGATGAGGTAACATCCTTAAAAACAATTCTAGAGGTCCTTCCAAACCCAAAATTTTTAGGATTTTATCTATATATATCTATGTTTTCCAGCTCATACACCAGTTTTTACATTACATTGCCTTCATGTACCTTAATATTGCAAACAATTCAGTTAACCAACTGGGGTGAGCAGATGTACTGTATGTTCAATTGTCAGCTTATGATCACAATACAATTGGTAACTGGTGAATTATGAATGATAACATATCGTAAGCCCTTGCCTTTACTGTGATTTGATATTATATCTATGTTAATAATGATACCACCTTCTAGCCGAAAGCGTTTTCATTTCTTTTTAGTCAATGACTTTCTTATACATAAAACGTCATTGTTTTTAGTAAATAGGTCGTCGATGCGTTAAAATTTAGATTTGGAAACAGCTATGATTTTCATGGTTATCAAGTAATAATATATTAATCATAAATTCATTTAAACAACAATAAAGATACGTTTAACAATATGAAATTTAAGTTTATCGAAGTTTTTTATTTAATACAAAATCAATATATTTGTTAAGGCGACTTTAATCTATCTTTATACAACGTGAATCAAAAAGGGTATACTATGCTTTGAACCCGACATTCCTTAGGTCATCTCTAATGACTATGTGAAGTCAGAAATGAATTAGCGTCAAATTTAAATACAATATTTAAAGTCCACAGTTTTCGCAAAAACTATGCATCCCGCAACACTTATCAGCTGTTTTTCTGAACTCTCTTTGACCTAAAACAGATGAATAACGTAGATGTGACATAATATCAGATAATATTAAAATGCCTACTGCTCATTGCACCTGTGAGGAAAATTATAATCTCATTTTGCCATGAAGACGAAGTTATTTTGTTTGTGCATTTTCGTTAGCTGACATTGAAAATCATTCTAAATTTGTATTTACTTTAATTACCAATGAAGATAGGTAATTCTAATCCAATTATGAAACTCTGTAATGCATATTTTTAGGTTAAAAAGTTCGGCCTATCGGCATTTTTACTCTTTGAATTGTGGGTATGTGAATATCATGATTCAAATATTTACTGCTCTGTAATTTGAGAATGTTTATGTGTTTGTAAAATCAAAGGGATTGCCGATTGTAAAGGAACCTTCACACCGGACCATTTTTAATTCAAGATATTTTTGTTGTGTTGGAAATTAAATGAGTTCTCATTTTTGATAAGTTATTACCTAAGCACTTTAATGTAGGATTATTTGAATGATTGATGTCTCAAGATGACGATCGCAATTGTAGTTCAGCACGCGGTTTTGGGTTTATCTTAACTCTTGATCGGCACTGCATTGTAATGGGCAGGGCGAATCAATTACAATTCGCTGAATGTCCAGCTCGTCTTGTCCCTTCTTAACACAAAAAAATGTATTATCCAATAAAGATAATTCTAATAGGCTCCTATTAAGAAATTGTTCTTAATAGGAGCCTATTAGATAGGTAGGTATTTCATTCCCGGGCCGGGCATTTACAAAGCATTGGGGTTTTAGTAAGAAATTTCTGAGTAGCAGCCCAGAGTTTAGAAATGTGGAGGCTTGCCCATATAATGTGGGTAAATATGAACCTTGTCCAATTTAACTCCCAGAAGACTCAAGTTTGCGCGTATACCACAAATAAAACCCCATTTGTCGTATCACCGCTCTTTGACAACACTTCCTTTACATCCTCGCCTAGTATCGGACTTCTGGGTCTCGAAATCTTGAGTGATTGTCATTTCGAGGCCATCTGGAGAGCAAAGACAAATAGGCTGTCATCTCTGGTCTGGCGCACCCCAGTAAGCTCGGTCCATTTGACCGCGCGCAACGCAGAGCAGGTTGAATTGTCGGGGACCCAGTGCTCTGTAAACGGCTGGATCACTTGGCGTTGCGTAGAGACATCGCCTCATTGTGTGTCTTCTACCGCATTTATCATGGGGAGTGTTTCGAAGAGCTGTTTCACCTGATTCCTGCTGCCGAATTCGGTCCTCCACAGTGCGGTTTTCAAGGACCTTTCTTATGAATGAACTTCCTTGTGCGGTGTTTCCGGGATGATACGACATGGGTACCTTCAATAAAAGCGCATACACCTTCCTTAAAGGCCAGCAACGCTCCTGTGATTCCTCTGGTGTTGCAAGAGAATGCAAGCGGCGGTGATCACTTAATACCAGGTGACCCGTACGTTCGTTTGTCTTCCCTTTCCATAAAAAATTCAAGCCGCGTGTTATTTCGGCGAGTGTGCAGACCCCTTAATCATAATACCAAATTCAATGGACATTTTATTTAATAATTTTTATACTTTAGTAATTAGTGGTGTTCCGACATTCATGTTTGTTAGATCGTCGCGTTGGACTTTTGGTTTGCAGTATTTTCGTATGATAATCATGGCAGATGATGGGAACAATGAATATTACGACATGATATTGTGTGTTGGTGCGGTGACAAATAACAATCTGGTTGCGGCTCGCGAATTGTACCACCGTCGGTACAATATGATAATAGGAGACTTCCCTCATACGCCTGTTTCCGAAGATTGGTGCATGATTGAACCCTTCCTTTAGTGGTGTTGCTGCAAAATCTACGTACCTTCTTATAACTTTATCATGTGTGATGCACCTGGGCTGTTTTGTATGTACTAGTGATGAAATAACTAGGTATCTACTTAGGTACCTAACTACCTAAAACATAATCAACATGACGTGATGTGGTGTTTTCTGTGTATGTGAAACTCAAGGAGTGTTAAAAAGCTGCGCAGCAAGATTGGTATGCACTATTATTATCGAATACCTAATGTTTAAGTCCGTAGGTAGGTTACCTAATTTTGTTTACAAACAACGGTTCCGCCCATATTAAATGGCGGTCTCTTTAAAAGTTAGGTTTGTCTGAGAAAAGGAATTGAAAAATAATATTTTTGTTTTGTAGGGGCTTGTTTTACTCTTATTTATTTTATTTATTCAAATTTAAACATCACAATACTATTGCATATGACTTATATAACGTAGCATTGAAGGAATGTTATACCCTTTTTGATTCACGTTGTATATATATATAATTCTTCTGTACGTGTGTTAACTGTGAACTCCTCCTAAACGGCTGGAGTGATGTAAATGAATTTTTTTGTGTGTGTTCAAGTGGATTTTAGGAATATTCAGATTCACAATTGAACTACCTTCTAAATGGCTGGACAGGATTTTGATGAATTTTTTTGAGTGTTCCAGTGAATTTGAGAATGGTTTAGACTTAAGATTCTCAATTCAGTCCATATATAATTATTATGTGTATGTTAATGAAGTCCTACTAACGGCTGGACCGATTTTTCAAAGTAAAGACGAGTGTACAGGACAACGTCTGTCGAGTCGGCTAGTAGTATATAAATACATAATTATTTAATATTAATTAATTAATATATATATTCAAATATAATTAATTAATATATAATTAATATTAATCGACTTACACAGCTCACATTTTTACTGAAAGATGAGTTTCAAGCTGTCCAAAGTGGCTCTGAATAACACATGAGACAAAACGGTCTACAATGAAAAGTCCTTAGACCTTCGAAATTAGTTATTACTTGTTCTATTCTACGATGGCATTGACAATAATTAATTATTAATTAATTAATTAATAACAAATAGGGCTGTACGGGCTTGAACAACTTGAACTTGAAAACTAATGGACAACGAAACCAAAAACAAAATTGTCTGAAATCTTGGGAGCCAAGTTCACTCTGTTACTTTTGTATTACACTGATGCACGCGCATCTTAAAATTTCACCCTCATTATTTTTTCATAACGGGCCTAAAGAAGTATAACTTCAAAAACCAAAAAACCATGTTTGTGTTATGTGAACAAAGCGTTATTCTCTTCTGAAAAAGTATTTTTAAATAAGATTATGTTTATTATTTAATTGTTGTTGTTAATTGTTAATGTTCGGGGCAACTGTTCCTTAACATTATAACGGACTTGTTTATTTTTTTTTTCTTATGCATAAAACGACTAATTAGGCGCATATTATCACTTACCTCATTACATAGCATCTTTAGATTTTAGGCGTAAGTATTGGAATTACTAACATTTCTTCACAAATTTTATAGATTCTTGAACATTAAATTTGGGGAATATTTCAAATCACAGGTATGTCATTACTATAATAAATTTTGACGTAATGTTATCCTCAGAGTCAGCTGCTTATATTTTGAAACTTTTCTTCAACACAATCTACATAAAAAATGAGCTCGGGGTCACCAAGCACGCGCTTCTAAATGAAAGCCTTTTGAACTTGTAATTTCGTTTACATAATAATATGAAATGTATTCAAATTCGAAACGGAACTTCCATTTTGGGTGTTTAGCATCATGTCATTTATGTACAAAGTTTCATTATCATTTCAGAGATTAAGCTGTATTTGATTTAATTTTAATTTTTTATTAAGAAACAATAACAGAATTTTATATATTTTAACGAGCAATTCTTGTACATTATAAAATCTGAATCTCTGAAACGGCTCCAATGATTTTCATAAAATTGAGTATACAGGGGCGATAAATCGATCTAGGTTTCAATTTAAAAAGATGTAGTTTTATACGTGTTTTAACAGCTACAATAACATTAGATTACAAAGGTAAATTTCGCCACTATACGAGTATAGAAGACTGCAATAGCTCAGATGGGTATTTTGTGATCCGGAAAACAGTAGATCCTTTTTTTTTTGTTCAAGTTTTGTACATTCTTAAAATTCCGAGCAAGACTCGGTCGTCCGGATATTAATTAATTTATGAGCGAATAAAAACTGCAATCAATCAATAATCAAGCACCTTATAATTTCAAAACAGAACAAACCCTGGCAAATACATCATCGTAACATCATTCCAAGCCTCACTGACTCTTTCAAACCTGCTCGGCTCATTTGTTCTATCTGAAACTCTGACGTCATAGCTGGGAGTATTATTAGACTGGAGTTGGAAAAATATACTTCCAAAATGCTTTTTGGCCTTCTTGGCATGTTTAAAAATGTATTCATGGCTTTTGATGAAATGTTTCATATTTTATTATTTGATAGGGATTAAAATTGTTTATAGCTCTGTTCAAATTAATCACGTGTTATAAGTTGGACGTAATAAGAATAATTAAATATTGTTTATTATTAAATACCTAAGTGATTTTGAGCAAAACATGATTTTAAATTGCGCTGCTATTATTTCTATAATAGGAGCAAAATATTTCACAAAAGTAAAGATTTAATAGAAAAATTAGTTGATATATTAAATTTGTTTTGAATGTTTAATTAAATTAACACTCCTTCTAGGTAACAGAGAATTGAAAATATCAGATTATTTCGTTATTTCATACTCGAAACTCAAGAAATATAAAAAAGGAAATTTTTTCTGCTCACGTCCGTGAAGTACCATTTAGTTTTAAGAAGAAAAATAATATACCGATCGAGTGATCATACATATAAGAATAAATTAAACTTGCAAATGTTCATTATTAACAAAGGATTAAACTGCCTTTGCTACATATTGAAAGATTCTTATAATAAAGATCAACCAAACAGACCAGGTGGATGCTATCACTTGGGCCTTGTATGTGTTGAACTGATAACGTCTGAACATTAACAAACCTTACTGTCTCCATATTTAATAATATAACCTGATATAAACTTCAAGTATAACTTTATCTGTCTCCGAGTTCTTTCTAGTTAACAACTTCTGAAACTCGTCGATACCAGCTGCCATTGTAATTTAAAATGTAAATTTGATCGAATATTGTACATTCCCTCGTAGACTGTCTTTGGTAGCAATATTGTTCTTTGTGAAATCGTTGTATTTTCTAGGTAGGAAGTTGAAATGTAGTCTTCGTATATTTTTATAACGCCAAAGGAATATTACTTAAAAGTCATTGTGTTGTAAATTTGTGACCGAATTTTTTTTTTTCACTTGTTGGCTTCTTGTGTTATGGTTGCTTCATATTCGAATCGAATATACAAGAAACGCAGTGTATTAAATCCCTGGGCGGCAGTGATCACTTTCCATCAAGTGATTCTCATGCCCATCTGCCTTCTTTTTCCACAAAAAAAATCATTATTTCTATTCATTATTCAAATAGTACGTATTTCTTAAAATACACTTCTATTTCAAGAAGTACTTCATTCAAACCTCGAACAAACGCCCAATGGCAAGAATTCATTAACTTTATATTTAATTTTTTTAAATTATTGATTGTTAATATACATACTGATATTTGAGTAACAACTGTTACTGGACAAGAATTTAATAACAACTAGTATTTTAGTAACAACCGATATTTAAGTAATAGCTGTTACTTGTCAAACGATAAGGAGTATTTAGTAGGTAACAACTAGTATTTTATTACAGCTATAATTGTGTGATTTATAGGTCTGTTATATTATTTTTGATTCAAAAGGTTAATTTGAAATAGTTATGGCTCAACCCTTAAATGTTGGATAAGGAAAACCCTGTTTACTTATATTGTCTACTGAATATTTTTCTTTCGGACGTATTCGTAAATAATAGATACATCACATCCATACATTTATTTAACATACTATTGCTTAGATAAGTTAGTTAGGTAATTAAAATATTAAAGTAAATTTCAAATGAAAGACTTTGTTTTTATTTCCATTATGGAGGTAGGTATCTACCTAAAATTTTTGTTTCTGATATAGTTTTTATATTCGTATCACAGCTCACCTCTTCGTAAGAAAAAACTATATTGGTAACTTGATAGTGCCTACTGAATAATATATTTAATGATGTTTATTTCTTCTTTATTCCTGAATTGTTTGAATGATAAGGGCACATTTTAATTATGTACTAGGTGAGGATCACTGTTTAGGCAAGCATAGGTAGTATTGAAATATAATGAATACGAAAGTATAATGATTATTTTTATTACATCAAAACTATTAAAATAATTAGGTCAGTACAGTTTTACCTAAACAGAACTTTTGAAATTCGAAGTTGCCACAAGATAAAGTACTATGTAATACGTATAGATGGCCCTAACAAGTAACACAAAACAACGAAAAATATACGCTCCAGTACAGTAGCTAGTATATTATATTTCACAGATAGTATTAAAATAACAGCTTGTATTTTGTAACGGGTATTGGTCACTTACTTTTGAGTCTCAGTCACCGTCATACCGAGTAAATAGTATTGCATTTATCCTACTAAATCTCAACTTTAATTATTATAAATTTATATTAAAATAATTATAACAATATAATTTATTCACAGGTTTTTATATTTCACAAGAGCTCTTACTATATTAGTAAGTCGCCCATCCAAAAAGTGATGAACAAATATATTATCCTATTAATCTGGTAATGAACATAAATTAAAATATATTAACATCAGATGTCGATAAACATACATAGTGCGTTGTGTTTTCTGCTGCATCTGGTTATAACGCCATCTATCGGTGATTTGAGTAAGCTGGTTAAACCAAGCTAACATTTTAATTTAATAGCGACGGTGAAGATGTGAATATTCGTATCGTCTGTGCATTCGATTGTTAAAGATTAATATAAATCAGGCTTTAAAAGCTTCTCACTGTTAGGCCTTCGCTTATTCAACCTTATAAGAATCGGTAGAACTCTACACGTGACCAACGAAGTTGGTAAGTATTTATGTATGCTTTTACGCTTAGTATTTAGATATTAATTTTATATTCCAAAGTAAGTGCCTACTCTTTTAACATAAATCAAGTACAACAACATCCAACAAATTCGTCAATAATATCTCGTAACATCAAGAATTGTTTCGTAAAATTTGTTATATTATTATAATATTTGTTTAATATTGCTCAAAGGTGTTTGTCGAAACGACTTAAGCACCATAATTCTTTATCAAATCAAATTATTTAAACAGCCGTAAAACCAAAACAAAAGCAAACCGTGATTGTCCAAACACAAAAGAAGCATTGTAGCTAGATTGTTGCTAATATCATTCATTTGTTTCGATTTCATGAAAACTAGCTAGACTCGACAACACCTCACTGTGATACTATTATCACAGTGAGAATCACATTCGTGTTTTAATACCTAATTATCAACAGTTGCATACAAGACTTTATCTACACCCAGAATATGAATCCTCTAAAAGATTCTGGAACAGTTAGCTTACTGCTAACATTAAAACACCAGTTCTAGTAGTAACCTAATGTCATCCATTACTGATAGAAATAAACTAAGCATTAATGAAACAATCATTTATTTTAGTAGTAATTTACATTTTGTATATTGCAATTATTAAAATTCACTGGAATATAATGTTCTTTTGCAGCGTTTAAAATGAATCGCTCATTTTTTGTAAATAAAACAATAAAAATATCGAAAAAAAAATGGCGGTGATTCGAATAACCTCCTTTTTTTACGGCGGGCGACGTTCTTGTAGTGTGGAACGCGCGTAAACAAAAATGTTATTTTTTTTTAATTCATAAGGATACCACGCATCGAGCAATAAGAATGTGGCTGTCTATTGAAACTCTTTGCGCATAAAGGGATCGAAAAAAAAACATAGGAGTGTTTTTATGAAATTCAGTACAACATTACAACACTCGTTTGGATGATGTAATGGTTATTAGAACATTGGGTGTTTTAATGTTGTCAATAAGCTAACTGTTTCAGAATCAATAGAGGAGGATAAAGATTGATAAAGATAAAGATACTTCCTTTATAGAGGATTTAAAGCATGGGTGTAGATAAATATTTTAGGTCTATTTATCGAAAGCCTCAGCTAAATTTACAAAGAAAGGTTATTTTAATAAGTGATTAAAGCTTCTATAAATAATCTATAAATTTTAAACTTAACCTTCACACAAAACAAAACTTAAGTGTTTTTTCTTTGTAATTCGAAATGCTTAGCATTAATTTAATATATTATATAATAAAAGCCACTTTGGTTAGTAACAAATTAATTTTAAGCGGACTTTATCATTTATCGGTATCGGTTTTCAAATTGGTTTTAAAACTCGATAGTAATATACTCTTTTTTGAATAAACCGTTTGCTTAGTTATTATTTTCATAAGAATTATAAATTATTTTTTTGTCTTAAGTTATTTGATTTAATGTTTCATGGATCGTGCTTTACATTACAACACATACTCAAATTCTTCTGCTACAATAGTTAGTGTAAGTTTATCTTGCTAGTTGAGAAAAACATGCACAAAACAAATATATTTAACAAAAAGACTTTCCCTCCCATACTTGTAAAATACAGTTTCAAGATAAAGAAATTTTAGATCATTTGAGAAGTGGACACAGCTGGCGATTGTCTGATTTTGTTCACAATATTCAATAATCCGCACAAGAACCATCTGGAGTAATCTGTCTTTGCAACTTTTTTGATTCTTGCAGAGATATGAAACTTACGTGAGTTTATTAGTATCAAGCTAAAACTGTAATAATAAGCACAATACATGCTGGTTATTTTCATGCTATCTGTACCATGAATATTATTTCCATATCGAATTAAATCTATTAAATTATTGATGAATTCCCAAGAGTATTAAATTATTAACGACTACATATTTTATTTATTATTCACTTTAAACTTTAATGTTCAGAAGAATAGTATCTTCCACTTTCACAAATGTCTTATATTGTCAGAAAATGCTGTCTTAAATAGATTAACGGCCGTTTACAATAACCTACCTACCCTTAGTTTAACTTACGTATACATTGCTGTCACCGTTTAATGACAAGATCTTATCTATCCATAGTTATGTCCAATACAGTTACGGCCGTTCCCAATAATCAGTCTAACTCTTACTTGAGAAAATAATCGTAACTATCGTTGAATTTTCTGTAACAATAAACTTATTGACGGTAACTCACCTTATCCGTCCACGCTGTCTGTCAATGCGACGACGTATAGCTTACCAGCGATAGAAGTTTGTATGGTAATTTCCATTCACGCGTCCCAATATATGGCGATAAGAATGACTTATCGGGTACATTGGGACAGCTTCAGATTATTGACGGCTAATTACTAACAGTAGAAGGTAGTAATTTTTCTCTATCTGTAGATAGCATATTGGGAACGGCCGTTATAGTCCAATGCTAATAGTCAATAGGTTATTGAAATATAAGTAAGCGTAAAAGGATAGATTTGTCTACGTCTAGTAAGTTAAACTAAGGATAGATAGGTTATTGAAAACGGCCGTTAATCACTTGCTAGTATTATAATCATAATTATAATCATTTCAATTTCGATGTCCATGTATCTAATATGTAATTGATTATGTTAGCTGTGTCCTATCGAATAGAAATCTGATTTATTTGTGGTTGGATTTGTAGGTATGTATACGCTCAAGCAAGAAGCATCCTGAGCAAGCTTAAGGAAAATTGCTCAGGAGCTCAGCGAGCAAGATTTGAATATCTCAGTGGATGACTCCACCCGTACAGAGAGATTGTTGTGCGACGAATCGAATATATTAACATTTTAAATATGTACTGAAGTATTATTACAGAATAGAAACAGAACTGTCGAGATATTACATAAATAAGCAAACGAATGTTAACGAGATAACAAAAAGCTAAACCCGTTATAAAAGTATCACAACATTTATCCTTTTAATAATATTTATTATGAAATATTATTAATATTACTTTGGGTTGTAATCTGTAAAATAAATACTTTTTCTTGTAATTTTTTTTTCCGTTGATAACTAAAAAATGTGTTCTTTAACGTTTGTAACATACAGAGAAATTAGGGACTACTATCTATATACCTGTCTATTTGCAAAACCTGTTTTGAAGTCGAAATTTTTATCAAAATATAAAGTTTTAAAGTGAATTTGTTTAGGCACGCTAGGCGCTTTATTTTGTCAGAGTTAAAGGAGACCAAGAAATCGGCTTGATCCAACTAAGGGAGCACCATTAGTTAAAACAAAAATCACCAGAGTAATTGGTACGCGATTATTACTTAACATATTATAAATATTATATGTTTGTTTACTGTATACTTTATGTATATAATATTTTCTATTATAAACTTCGCGTGTATGAAGTTACTTAGATCGTGTTATTAAACAAACACCATATATTTTTACATAAGTTACGAATATGTTTCCTACACATATTTCAATATTTATGACTCAACTGACATTTGTTGAATAATTATGTAGTATTTTACTGATAGAATCTTTATAAAGAAAATATATTTATAGATGAAAGAAGTATCTGTTTAAGTAATATTTACGATTTATATTATTCTCACTCTTTTTACACAAAGAGCTTAGTTTTAGTTGTCGCCTCATTTTGATGCAGACTAAGTTTTAAAACTTATAAAAGGTGGAACCCGCTCTCGTTAACTTGTTTATATATAACATAAACTCAGGTACTGTAAGTGCGCCCTTTTTATTGGGGATTTATATGAAACTATAATATATTAATTATACTTGTAATAAACAATAATTATACATGAACAAAACTGGAATATTGCCAGGTACATACTTGTTTCTAGCCTGATAGCTTTTGTTCTCAACAAATTTTACGACTCAAAGTATACTTTGTTTTAATTCAACCATTTTGGCACGTCCCAACGGAACTGCCGATCATTTGTATCAGTAATTCAGAAAATGGGATCCGGGACGCAGCGATGAAAGGCTCTTTAAGGGATTATTGTGTTTCACAGTTCCCTCTGAAACTCTTTTATTTAATAATCAAAGACGTTTCTGTAAACACGGATTATACGTAATATTGAAGGATAATTGTTTATTATGTTCATATTTTAATAATATGAATAAATACCAGTGGGAGGCACCTTTGTGCAGCGCGCCGTAGCTAGTGAAATTACTGGGCAAATTAGACTTAACATCCTATGTCTCAAGGTGACGAGCGCAGTAGTAGTGCCGTTCAGAATTTTTGGGTTTTTCAAGAATCCTGAGTAGCACTGCATTGTAATGGGCAGGACGTATCAATTACCATCAGCTGAATGTCTTGCTCGTCTCGCCCATTATTGTCATAAAAAAAAAAATTTGAAAGTTCAACACTATAGAGCACATTACACCGGTTTAATCACATTTCCATTTTACAAAAACTCTGCCTATGTTTTTGATATTTGGCACGGTAAATTTTACATATTTTGTCTTCTTTCTATTTCAAAGTGTTTAGCCAGTAAACGATGGCAGACAGAACCTTCTTTATTTCATCAATGGCTTCTTTCCACTTTGAATATGATTGAAGTCGTATCCGCAATATTAGCTGGTGTATTTTTTTCTACAAGGTTTGGTTGATAGTTTATGTAGATAAGGAAGAAAAACGGTCCAAGAATAGATCCTTGTAGTCCACACTGAAAGGAATCCCCGGACATTTACTCAGTGTTTATAGATCATTCTCCTGGTGCAACAGTTTTTAAAATCAGTCAAATTGTGCTTGAAATTATTCATTTCAAACAAAATACAATTCTATTTAAAAAAAAAATATACACATCAATTATACCAATGATTAATAAGAAGGTTTTCAACTTTTCATAAATATATTTTTCTTCTTAAATAGTACTAGCTTAGCACATTTATAGGTCTATATGGACTGTGACAGATGTGAAAAATTGAGGTTGAAAGTTAGCCGTTATTTTAAGCAATGCATGCACACAAACACAAAGTGACAAACAAATCGCGAGTGTAAGACTTAGCTTGTCACGCACACTAAATTCATAAACCTGGCCTGTTTTCTTTGGTTGTCTAGCAGCAAGAGGCTCTATCTAAACGTATATTATAATCTAAAAGTACTAGATGACCCGTGACCCGTGCAAGTATTTTCACTCAATATGCCACTTAATAAATACCAACACGGAAAGATTCTGACGAAACTTATGTCATTTTTATTAACAGTTACTCAGGATATTTTATTTATTTAAAGCCCATATTTCGATCCAACTGCTTGAATCCTGGTCACGGCAGAACTGCGGATGTGGCGAAAACTATATTAGTTTTCGCATCCATTAATCGTGTACTCGCATAATTTTGCATTTAAGAATACAACAGTTGAACAGACTGTACTATTTTTTTTTTTGTGTGTTGCATGTTGCGTGACGGTCGGGCTGCGCCTATAGTTTGCAGCAGCTGACCGTGTAGTGTGTAGACTATTACTCATTTGTGCCAGTGCTCCACGCAATTTTATTTGGTTTTGTCAGTGTTTGATGTAAATGTTGTTATTGTTTAGTTAAATGTGAAAAAAAAGGTTCACTTTTTAAGTTTTACCGTGGTTTCATAAAACCACGCAATCCTTTTTTATGTTTTTAGAAAATTCATAAATTTTTAAAATATTCACTCTCTTTTTTCTGTACATAAGCTAAGAAATAGAGTTTAAATAATTTGATTTGATAAAGAATTATGGTATTTAAGACGTTTCGACAAACACCTTTGAGCAATACTAAACAAAGATTATTATAATATAACAAATTAATATCCAAATACTAGGCCATCTGCCTATACAGGCAGTCCATAAGCCTGCAAAAGCTGAAGTTCTGCGGAGAGGACATCCCGTGGTCTTCGATGGTCAAGTACCTCGGAGTCACGATAGAACGTCGCCTCAACATGACGCAGCACGTCGAAGACACTGTGACGAAGGCCAACGTCGCCGCAGCGCTCCTCCGTCCGGTGCTCTCCTCCAGCCTCCCTCTGAAGAACAAGGTGGGGGTCTACAAGACCTACATCCGATTCCGCCTCACGTACGCAGCACCAGCATGGAACGCGCTCGTGACATGCGGCTCAAAAAAGCGACTACAAGTTACACAAAATAAGATTCTCCGCCGAGTCGCGGGCGCCCCATGGTTCGTGAGGAACACCACGATCCAGAGGGACTTGGGAGTTGAGAGCCTGGACGCCTTCATTAGGCGCCTCGCCGTCGCAATGTTCTCGCGAGCAGACGCGTCAGACTTCAGGGCACCAGGTCGCACATTTGCGGAACCTGGCGTCCTTGCACGCGAGGCCACTCGACGGCCGCCGCTTCCCGCGAGACCTTCTGTCGCGGGTCGAAGAAGAGGAGGAGTGACGACGTGCTCGTCCCACCGCTCAGCTGATCGCTTCGTAGGGGCTTAATGAGAAGCTCAAGAAGAGGACGACCTCAAAGGGGTGCACCCGCACCCCCACCCGACGACTTGGGCACATTCATGCCCAGCGCCTGAATCCTGATCCAGGGGGCAAATTAGCCCCGAAAATCATCCCCCACGCGCCTTCGGGCGCGCGTGAGATGACATCACAAGTTCACCACATAGATAAATTTATTGAATTAAATACTTTTTGGATGGGCGACTTACTAATATAGTAAGGCTCTTGTTAAATATAAAGAACTGTAAATAAATTATATTGCATAACATATTATAATATAATAAATAAATATATAATAATTCGACAGCTTACTGCAATAACTCATTAACTTACAAAAACAGAACTATGCATTAAGTCACTTTTACTTTTAGTAATATTGTTTTCCCTATATCATCTTAAATGTGATTATGTTAAAGAAAAGTAAAATACTATTACATTGCTGAATATATATTTTACTATTAAAATCAAGTGAGTTTTTTAAAATATTATCAATCCACAATTTAAAAAAATAAAATGTAAAGTTAATGAATTCTTGCCATTGGGCCTTTGTTCGAGGTTTGAATGAAGTATTTCTTGTAATATATTTCCATATTAATCGAAAGACAACTACAGGTTACAACATAAAATCGATTCATCAAATTAATAATTAATATACTTGCATAAGATGCTTAAAAATAAAAAATAACATTTAGTCGTTTTCATACGAGGAAGTGAAAGGGAAACAAAAACTTTTTTGCACGCGGTACAGTGCACAAAGCGAGCCAAGTATTTATGTTGATTTGCCTGAGTTGTATGTAAGGACTAGAATAAAATTATGACAGATGCAAAACTGGTACAAGTATGGTATTGTAGTGAACTTTCGTAAAGTGAGGAAAAACTGTGCAAGAAGACCACGCTTAGGTACATTTTACGTTCTTATTTATGTATCAGATTTATTTACTTAGTATACTTAAAAAAGTATATTTTTACTATCACGCTGAATCCATCAATTTCTACTGTTCCAGAGTTCGCTATCATTGTCATCTATTAAAAACAGGTATTTCAAGAAAAACGTACAAGGGTAACAAAAAAAAATAAAAGTACAACTATTACACGCGTAATCGTGTTGTAATCATTTAAAAAGTATTTTATTTAAACAAACGTTTATAACAGTGAAGTTAATCCATATATAATTTTGTCAACTATATTCTTATAATCAAGGTAAAAAAAAAAAATCTACGTCAAAGTGTTTCCGTAATAACTACATGAACTACTTACGAATGAGTTCCTAGCATAAGACGAAAATATTTTAAATGGAAGGTATTTTATAAAAGTAATTTTTCAGGGTTGAAATCGATATTAAATATTAAGAAATTAAAAATAGAGTCCAAATAGTTGAGACGTCTTTCTAATGAATGAATGAGATGTTGGGTTGAGCCAGTCTCGCAGTCAACGAATATGTGCCTTTTTTTGCTCTTTCAAGTCGAGCAAAACATACGAACAGCGAACAGGATTCCACACTACATTAGCAAATTCAAGAACCCTTTTATTTATTTTTTCTTTAGATATCCAATACATACTATGAACACATCAATAATAAGAATAGATACAATAGGTAGCACGTGTCAGTGTCGGGTCAACCACGTAGCAATTAATAATGTTTGTTAATAAAATATTCTGGTAAAGGTGAGAACAAAAGTTTCCTTTGTTTCTTTAATAGTTTGAGCTTGGAACTAACTATATTATATAAGAAGTTCTCAACAAGTATTACTATATAAAAAGTTACAAAGACTATCTACTTCAGATGGTTCTTGTGCGGATTATTGAATTTCACCAACATAAACGAGCAAAAGCCAGCTGTGTCCACTTCGTAAGTGATCTAATATTTCTTTGTCTGCTTATGAATGAAACAATATTAAAACAGTTTAACAGATACATAATATTTGAGCATTATATTTGTTTCATATCATGTGTAATATGAAGCATACAATCTAGCGTCATCGTTACCAACAACGGCTATTCTCTTCCGTGATTCTGCCGAACTTCTCATAGAGCTCTGTAGAGACATAAAAAGACTCAACCCTGAACCTATAAGTTATACTGATTTAATTTATTTATTTATGTTATTTGAAAATCTACAGCTGAATACTTTACAATACAAACATGATAAAATAACAGAAAGCCATTTACAGATTCTCACGAGTAGCCATGTAAAATATAAAACAATAACAATTACAATGTGAGAGTTTCGTATACGAATCAAATGCTTAACAATTATTATATTACTTATCTTATTACATATTATCAGCTCGACCACCAAATTGACGAAAGAACTCATCTCCTAATTGACTCTTAATGGAATTAGAGCTGCTACAGAATAAGTCAAGATCGAATTGTTTTGATAATTTGTTTAAGTTATTGCTGACACGTACGATAAATGAATTTTGACGATAGTTAGTGCTGACAGGGGATATAAATATTGGAGCATATTTACGATCTAAAATTGAAGGTGCGTAAAAAGATATTTTCGATAAGAGATCTGGACAATCTATTTTATTCGTTGTAATGGTGGCCTTTTATAACATCAACTTATTCATCTCCTATACAGCTCATATTATATTTTTTTAAGAACGTTTAAAGTTGTTTTCTGCCTGTCTGTCATTATCAGACTCACAATAATGACATTCACAAACATAGGAGTTTAAACAAAGTATTGAAGTATTGCAAAGGCATTATTTAAAGCCCACATTCAAGCACTTGTGCGCATGTCCGACCAAATATGGAGTATTGCTGTCATCTCTAATCTGGCGTACCCCAGTATCAGCTCGATCCATTTAACCGCGTGCAACACGGTGTGTGTCTTCTAACCATTTATCACGGGAAGTGTTTCAAAAAACTGTTTCACCTGTTTCCTGCCGCCGTATCCACCTTCGCAAGACATGCCACAAGTTAGGATATCATCCCCACCATCTGGAAGTGTGGCGGTCCTTCACAGTGCGTACTTCCACGTACTACAAAGCTGTGGAATGAGCTTCCGTCTGCGGTGTTTCCGGGACGATACTGCATGGGTACCTTCAAAAAAGCTCATACACCTTACTTAAAGTCCGGAAATGCTCCTGTGACTCCTCTGGTGTTGCAAGAGAATGTGGGCGGCGGTGATAACTTAACACCAGGTTGTACGCTCGTTTTTCCTCCTTTTCATTAAAAAAAACATAATTCATTTCTTCTTCTTAGCAAAATTACAGGTATGTCCTCGTATCACTAAGATGAAAATAAAAAACAGTACAACCATTCGATCCTCGCCCGCCACATAAGTGTCATTTTCATTTGCTTAAAATGACAGCATGAAATTGCCGCTATCGTGTGAAAAAATCCAAACATTTTTTATGTAAGGCAAAATATATTAATGAAACCAAAATATTTACCCTCCTTATCCTCATATATCTTTCCACTTGAATTAGTTACAATAACTCATTTTTGTTGTACCTATTAATTAAAATATATTTTAAGTTATTTGAGCTTGATTGGATTTATTTCCTTTTGTTAGTTTTTACCGACTTCTAGGTAACTTAAGTATATCCATATCTTAACATGATATAACGTAATGAGACTGTTATTATGATTGACAAGTTATGTACGTTTATTTGATACTTGGTAACAACCCTCTTGTTCTTCCTCTCTTTAGATTCCTCCGGTTTTACAACAGAGTAGGTGACGTAAATGTCACATATCATCAGTTGTTTCGAATGTCCTTCTATTTGATAAAACAACAATAATAATAATAATGTTGTTGTAAACCAAATTTCATTTAAAATGGCTTAATTCAACTTTCTTAATATGAATATTAATTTATTAATATCACGTGAACATTTCACATTTCAACATTTTCTCACGGTACAAATTAGTTCGTAGTTTCAAACAATTACTATGGACCTCTGCGCTATCTCTCCAAATATTATTTATTTCGCATATGGCTAGGAAATATTTCCAGAAACTTGTAGATGTTAATACATTACACAGATAATATTTTATGAAGCATTTGATTGAAGTAGTTCTGCCTATTTTTAAAAGACCAAGAGTATTGGTTTTTTGGTTCTTGGAATAAAATATTTGTAAGCTTTTAGAAAAATATTCTCGATTATTTCATACGACGTCTAACAAATAAGTTGAAGAGATTCCGGTGCAAGTAGTTGAAACAAAATTTATTGTTGTAAAATATATTATTATTAAGCCTGTACGTACAGTCATGACACGTAATACAATACTAATAATTTTAATATGCAATAACTGAATATCGAACTTTTGTAAACTGCTAAGGAGGAATAATGAAAGAGCCAAAAGCGGGGGTTTCACTGTCCGAGTACACTTGTATGACTACTCGAAGGTAAATTGTTAGTGGCGTCACCTTAGAATAATTTGAATTAACAGTTAAAAGTTTGGCTCTATCAGGTATTATGTTTTTACAAATGTGTATTGCTTTCTGGGTTTTTGTTTAACTATCAAATAATTGTAATTTAACTATCAAATAATAAAAATTCAGGATGGCGAAGCACTTACTTAATTTTTATACTTCTAAACACCAGAGCAACACATATTGAATTGATGTCACATATATTGTATATTGAAACAAACTTATCTCATATCTCGTTGTTGCATGACAAATTGTTTCTTGTTGATAACAGCTCACATATTAAAGCTGGCTGTGGTCTTGATAACATTCCATGAGACGATTCCACTGCAGCGAAATACATTGTATGAAAATGTTTGCACTACATTATTTAGTTTATTTGACTTTCTGCTGCTGTTAATATAATACCTTTATTAAATTCCTAATAAACAAGTTATAAGTGATTATTGATAAAGCCAGTAGAAAGCTCCTCAGTGCAGGATGCTGGTTATGTGATACTGCAGCAGCGTATTGTTCTGCAAGCATTCTTATGTATAAAGATAATACTGACCTATTGAGTCTCAAAAACATCTTATATGTCACTGTTTTATGAAATGTAATCGATTCTCATCATTCCAAAAATTAGATAGTTAAAAAAATAAATAGGTTTACTTTATACACTTAAATTAATAAACACATAATATATTATCATCATCATCATCACCCGGTAGACGTACGCTGCTGGACAAAGGCCTCAGCCAAAGATTTTCAGGACGATCGGTCCTGCGCTGCCCTCATCCGACGTATACAGGCTATCTTGACCAGATCGCCGACACTGCGTCTTCCAGTACGTGGTTGCCATTCGAGGACTTTGTATATAATGTAATGTAATATATAATATACTATAGTAATGGCATTATGTTCAACGTTTTAATAATTATGAAAATGTTAATAATAACGTAGAGTCGAATGATTACATTGGACGGAAGGTTTATTAATTATATCTCTATCCAATTACATCTATCATCAAATTGAAAATTCTAAGCCACTCTATCCCACTCTATCGTAGTAGCTTATTTTTTTTTTAATTTCCTAACAAGATAAATAAATAATTAAAACTTACCCTCTCGACTTCGAGAACGATGATTAAGTTTGTTTTATAATGTTGACATAGACTTTTCTTCATTACAAGTTTTTATTAACTAAAGCTACGTAAATAAATATTTTATACGTTATTTACAGGCAGCAACTAATTACAGAACAGTATAAAAATATAAAAGAGACTTACCATAGCATTATTAGTCTTTTGAGGTGGTTTGAAAACAACTTTTACTGTAAGTACTATTTTATAAAACCGCCCAAATTGTACACGAAAATTCCCATCCATAACATACTATAACTTTATTTTTTATTTGGATGGCGGCCTCATAAACATCTCCATCTTAGTTTTTATTGTTTGTTTCAGCGGTAAGAGTCTTGACTCCAAAATTGCAATGAGGCGCCCATATTGAATGATTGGCGAATAGGTTTAGTTCTGCAGCACATGCGATCAAAAAAATTAGACAGTTAAGTGACATAGATACAGCGCAACTAGTTTAGTTTTTATCATAGTATTACGAGTATGTCCTATTGTATATTGTTATTGGGCGGTGCAACCGATATTAATACCATCTTTCTGCTACAGAAGAGGGCAGAGAAAAATTTTAAGATAAAAACATTTTGACTGTTGCATCTCAATATATTCTTGATAATATTCTAAATGCTTATAAGCACATTAAGGAATTTGCTAGAAACTGTGATAATCATAATGTTAACACGAGGAACAAACATAAACTTGTTATGCCTACTACTCGGTTAAGTCGAGCTATAAAGTCTTTTATTGGGCGATGCTTATGCGTTTACAATATGATCCCAGAAAATGTACAAAACAAATGTGTTGCGAAATTTAAAAGAATTGTTAAGAAACGTTTGTGTGGGATGGGTTATTATAACACAAACGATTTTCTTATTGATACCACAGACTGGTAATAAAGCGGACACCCTCAGGCTATTTAATTATAAGTGTTTATTGTACCATATTACATTGTAATCAATTTTTTTTATAAAACAAAGCCTGCTGAGTTTCTTGCGCCCGTTCTTCTCAGGTCTCTACTTTGAATGGGTGGTAGTGTTTTACGTTCAATAAGTGATTTTGAACTATTTTGAATATTTTTTTTAATTTGAATACTACTGCATGCTCTTGGAAGATTTACCGCCATATCTAAATTCAGCAAATTGGTTTTTGTTTGTTGCATTAGCGTCCAGAGCATGCCTACTTTCACAAGATTTAACTATTGTTCTTTATAAGAAACAGAGAGAAACGTACAGAGAAATTGGTTTATACTTCGGGTACCGAACACTTAACGCAGACTTAGGCTGCGTTGGTATGTATAAGCTTTCACCACCTCCCTCCTGTCATTTATCATCCCGGAGGGTAGCCCTTTCTCTTTGTGTGAGCGCAACAAAACTAATAACTATATTTATATGTAAGTACTTAATGAAAATATCCAGTTATAGTACATTTACACTCAATTTGTTATTACATTTTCGAAATATTATTTTAGATTGCCATAAGTTCTTCCAATATTAAAACATAAAGCCACTGTTAAGTAGGTATAAAACTTTATAGAGCAAAATAATAAGCCGAGGGAATCGTTTATTTATATAAACTAAAACAATGGTAGCTACATAAAATTGAAATTCAGATTGGGTACAAATATTGACATTTAGATCACCGAGCAAAGCCGTCCACAGGATTTGTCAACCCTTCACAGCCTCTAAGCTGACTGGATAGCTCGATGCGATCTATTCCAAACACCATCACCATCTTTCTATTTAAAAACACATTTTTTTTTAATAAATTTGAATTAAAAACATATATTATTATGTGTTTTAAATAAATCATAATATTAAATGACGTATTGCTCCAGTGGCATGTAAGTCTTTCTATTAAGCCCGATGGCTATAGGTTCATTATATATATTTTCACGTGCCTTTCACGTTATTTTAATCCAATATTTCATTAACTTAATATTATAATGTAACTTGGGCATGGGGAAGGGCGCTGGTGTGGGACGCGACTTGCGACGACACTCTGGCTCCTTCTCATGTCCAAGTTATGTCAGTTGGTGCTTGGGCTGCTGCTTCGACTGCCGAAGACTCAGTGATTTATACATCTTTGTGCAGCTTGGAGTCGAGAAACTTGGCCCGTGGGGCCCAGAGGTGCGGAGAATGTTCAAAATACTATCTTCGCGCCTCAATAAGGCTACTGGAAACCCAAGCGCTGTCAGCTATTTCGATTAACAGATCAGCCGCTAGGCCGCTTGGATAGCTATATCCAACGCGGAAATGCTGCCAGTATTCTTGGTACGCTTCCACGTAATGATAGTTTTAATTTTATGTAGTCACAGTATTGTAAATATAGTTATAATATTTGTTTTGTTTGAATAATAAATGTTTCTTATAATATAATTAACTTGGGCAATGAACAAATAATAATGTATAATGTAATGTATAATTTTTGTTTGATGATTGCCTTGCTGTGGGTAGATCGAAGTAGAAGAAAGTTTCTAGATTGTAGAGTAAGTAAAAAGGTTGTGATAATTATTGTAGCATTTTATATTATAATATATCTAATAGACAGCGGTTCTGTTAATTTAATTATATAATTTCTAGTTAATTTGTTGTATTTGATTACACAATGATATATTTTTTATTTCAGTTATTACAAGTTCAAATTATGACGTATTCTCTTTGATCCTCAGAAGTTTTAATATGTATTTGATTATTATTATATACTATTATTAGGTATTCAAGATTTGTAATTTCAAAACTTTATTTGCGTCAGACCATTTGACATAGTATTATCACAGTATTTTTTTTTGTTTTATTTAATTCAAGTTCCTTTTTTATTACATTATAAATAAATTTCAAATAGTGTTTTAATAGGGTTCTGGCGAAAATTTTTCTAATATCATACTTTTAACATGGTCGCGAGTATAAACATCACAATAAAATTATTAATTCAAATAAGCACAGCCAATTAAATTAAAAACCTCGAATATCTTGAGGAACTTCAACAACACTAAATCTTATAAACTCGTTAATCGAAGTTGAGTATCACAGCGTCAGACGCCAAATGCCTTGTGCAGTAATCTCGTATGTCAATCATCAATGGAATAATAATCAGATTCATAATACACTGAAAT
Source organism: Leptidea sinapis (assembly GCF_905404315.1). NCBI lineage: Eukaryota > Metazoa > Arthropoda > Insecta > Lepidoptera > Pieridae > Leptidea > Leptidea sinapis. The sequence goes on along the minus strand of NC_066312.1, from coordinate 28,204,388 downwards.
ATAACCAGATCATATTGTGTAGATAATTAAATCGTTAATAATATCAGCATTAACGCTCTTGTGATTCCTCTGGTGATGCAAGAGAATGTGGGCGGCGGTGGTCACTTAACACCAGATGACCCGTACGCTCGTTTATCCTCCTATTCAATAAAAAAAATAACTTTTGAACCCAACTAATCTCAACATGGAAATTATTTTATGAAATGTACAGTATTTATTTTAATTGCACCCATGCTTTTAATCCTCTATTAAAGATTCTAAAACAATTAAAACACCCAATGTCCTAATAACCATTACATCATCCAAACGTGTGTAATGAAATTAAGTACAACATAATATCATCCGTTTCCATAATATTGGATAATAAGGTTATAAAGACTGGCTTTTTTAATGTTAGCAGTAAGCTTACTGTTTTAGAATCACTTATAGATGATTCATATTATGGGTCTAAAGTCTTGTCTTAGTCTAGTCTTGTATGCAACTGTTGATAGTTAGTTATTAAAAACTCATGTGATACTATTCACAATATAAACCCACATTCGTGCTTAAATACCCCTTATCAACAGTTGCATAAATAACTATAACATCTCTGTTTACACCACTTTGAAAATTATCCTTCTTTTGTGATAAGGCAATCCTTTGGCGTATGTAAGTACAACATTCTTTACAAAAACGATGCTCATAAATAATTATCTTCTATATATATATAATGAAAATAGTCTATGTTTAAGGCTCTTTCACGCCTAAACCACTGATCGTACCGACATGAAACTACCACCATTTGCAACCATGTGAAATTTATCCTAGATGGTTTATGGCGACTGATTTTTCGATTTACAACGTTCCTTCATTAATTTATTTCCCATTAAAATTCGCCCAGCAAAACGGGCGGGAACGTCTATTAATCAAATAAAACCAAACGAATTTAAGTGTATTTTTTTTCTGTTGCCTTTCCCTATGCATATAACATCCAGAAATAATATGTTATTCTTAAGTTAGAATATTCAGTATGTAATAAATAAAATATAACGCAATATTCAGTATTTTTACATAAGATACTTTGTTTTGTGTAGGAATGAGATGTAACAACCAGACTAAGATGAGCGACACTAAACTCTAATGACGTCATTACACAGCTGTTGAAAGTTGAAAGTCAAGATGCGCCAAGTGTCACTAGTGCTTACATGATCCTACACATATTTATAACTTGGGTATTTACAAGTACATGATTATAAATGTTAAATACACAGCCAACAACATTACTGAGTAGCTACAAAATGTAGTACTGTGTCACAGTATGCAACAGTGCTGTGGTCAATGTAATAAACTTATAATCAATCAGAAATAAAGTCTATATGAATCTTAATGAACTGAAAGAGTAATATTTTATTATTGTTTATTTTGCATAATCACAATAACTAATTACATGGAGATTCTTTCTATAACTATATGAAGTTAATATTGATAGATCACTAAAATAATTTCACGTTAAAGTGGCAGATTGAAAACAAAAGTGTGTGTACTTATGTATGCTTGCAAGACGTTATACTTCTTTGGGCTAACGAAGTAAAAATCATTAAAATGCCTTGCTCAATTTATTCCTCGTGCTATTCTACGTTTTTAGAAAGAACAATTTTGTAAAAATCTTACAAAGATGGCTTTGAAAATTAATTGTTAGATAATGAATACGGCTGTATGGGCTTGAACCTTTTGCCTGTACTAATAATGGACGAAGACACCAAAAAAAAAAAAACAATTTTGTAAAAATCTTGCAAAGATGGCTTTGACAATTAATTATTAAACAATGAATATGGCTGTATGGGCTTGAATCCTTTACCTGTCCTAATAAAGTCAACAAAAAAAAAATCTCAACATTTTTCCATAACGCGCTTAGAGAAGTATAACTTCAATAAAACAAACAATCAATGTTCATTTGTCAGAAATGTGTCCAATGTCAATAATTGTTAATTGTCAATGTTTAAAAGACATATTTTAATAACCAACTTCAACCTGTTACTTTTGTGTTACAGTTGTGCGCACGCATCTTAAAATTTCAGTCTCATCATTTTTCATAACGCGCCTAAACAAGAATAACTTCAAAAAACAAAGAACACTTATGAATGTCAACACATTATGTTATATGAATTTACCATTTACCACAACTTCAAAAAATCCAGCTTAATGGATTTTAATTTTATTCAATTTCGTCGTAATATAAATATTTTAAATAAAACTTAGGAAAGTTATGCAAAAAAACTCAAAACGTTCGGTAAATTAATAAAAAAAGTGAGTGAAACTCTTGAGTAAGTGAAAAAAATGTTAATAAATCAGTAAAAACCCTGAAGAAAAAGTAATCTAATAATAAAAAGTCTCTAAAAAAGAAGTATTTAAAAAAATCTGGCCTTTAATTTACCCACAAAATTTTCTCTACGCGACGATAATTCAGGCACAAGTAGCGCCCGTTTAAGAACATGAGGCATGGACCAGCCATCGGTTCGTTCGATAATTAGCTCCACGCTCACCTTTGGAAGCTGAATAAAAAATAATGATGATTTATGGTTTAATGGTCTGCAAATTTCCTTATAAGATCCCGCAATTTACATGAAATTATAATGATACTTTGTGAGTTCATTAGAGTAGACATTATTTCATCACTAAAGTCAGAGACCATTTTTTACCTAAGCGCTGTGAAATCTTATTCTTTATAGAGTTAAGGATATATTGCTATCACCGTTTAATGACAAGATCTTATCTATCCATAGTTATGTTCAATTTAGTTATGATATAAGTTATAGACCAACGCTATCTGTCGATTGATTAATTATTGAAATGTAACTAATCGTTAAAGAATAGATTTGTCTACTCTTGTAAGTTAAACTAAGGATAGAAAGGTTATTGAAAACGGCCGTTAGTTGTCCATCTTACCGCCTGCTTGGCTGTATGTTTGACTGCTTCTTAATCAATCAAACAAAAGATACTTCGCACTGAAAAGGAATTATTTTTATGTGTACAATTAGTAGTTCAAGTTACGCCACAAGTTAGGATGTCATCCCCACCATCTGGATGTGTGGCGGTCCTCCAAAGTGTGGTTTTCAGGGAAATTTCTTCCACGTACTACAAAGCTATGGAATGAACTTCCTTGTGCGGTGTTTCCGGGACGATACGACATGGGTACCTTCAAAAAAAGCGCGTACACCTTCCTTCAAGGCCGGTAACGCACCTGTGATTCCTCTGGTGTTGCAAGAGAATGTGGATCACTTAACGTACGCTCGTTTGTCCTCCTTTTCCATAAAGAAATAAATAAGTAGTCAAACGAAATTAATAATAGAACGTTAAAATTTGAATTATTGTAGTCAAAAGAAAATAGAATTTAATTTTTACAATGAAAGGTTTAAATAAATGAGCTCAACCAGTCAGGCTCGGGCTTGTAACGTCTGTTCGAATAAAGTTAGCTCGAGTCGACTAAGTGAATTATTTTAATAATTAAACTTGACAGAGCATTTTATTCACAATATTAATTACAAACACTTTATGAATACAGAACCAAATAAATATTTGCATTTCATATTATTAACTTCTTATTAATGAAGGTTTTACTAATGTGTGTGGTATTTAAAACACACTATTTTTTATTTTTCATTGAAATAAGTTGCAAAAACTGGAATTAATCACAGAATATTAACAAAGACAGTAACATTATTATTCAGAAACGAGCATTCTGCTTAGCTTAAAGGAATTTGATATTACAAACGTTACATTTGAATTATTTATAGTCAAACAACAGCATTTTCGCAAGCTGCGGATTTCTTCGTTATGTCGTGTGTCAAATAAATTATTCATTATAATGAATGTATTTTCTGTTACCTCTGCGTTGTCTCACACAAATGCCTATGATTTATGTTACCTAATATGTCTTGAATAAGTTGCGAAGAACTTAAGTAAAAGATGAATTAATATCATCATAATACATAGATCAAAAAAATTTAAAAATGAGATTATCTTTCAGTTATTAAAAGAACGGTGTGTACTAATGACCACATGACAATAGTGAACTTGTTTATATTAATATTAAAACGTTTATCGATTCCTTTATAAACTCTTGCCTCTATGATTTTAGGAAATCAGATTTGTTTAATGTGATTATTTAATAATATAGTCAGCATAGTATTAGTTTTTCTCGTTAAAATTTTTGTATTGTAAAAACAAACTAAACGTTGAGATCACATCTGTTGTGTGGTCTAGATTATATTCTACTCAAACGAAAGATATTAAAATCAAAATACAATAGAAGCACGCACTCTTTACATGGGAAAACTCTTCACTGCCAATCGTACGGACTGTTTTAGGGACTCCAAATTATCATGGCGTCTAGAGCAGGCTGTACTCTCTTAAACTGATAAATCATAATCCAGCGGGTTAAGATCACTAGTCGCCAGTCTTCACTTCTACGCTCTGATGAAGTCCGAAACGTTCTTTTCTAACGAAGACTGCGTAGACTGAGCTTTATGAACCGACGCTGAGTCTTGCTGGAAGGACTATTCTTGGTTATTGAACATGCTGTTGCTAAGGGGCCTCACTACCTTCTCAAGAATGGTATCTTGATACACTTGTACCGATGTTTTGATATCTTTTTAACAAAAAATATGGTTGCGTCATTCCATCATAGCTAATACGGCACCAAACCATCACTGAAGTCGGATTATATAGCTTACATATCAGAGTCATACTTACATAACAGATATGTAAAGTAGCTAATCTCTGTCTATATTATCTTATTTGAACAAATATTTGAATAGTTAGGACGATGACGATAAACAACGGAGTGCGCGATATTGAGTTGCGGTCTGGTGGCAGGCGGTGGGACGGGCTTGGGGGCGACCGGACGGCTGCGGGTGGAGGTTTATTAATTAAAAACGCCTGCAGTTCCTATTAATTTGCATTTTCAATGACTATCAATAAATCACAGGGTCAAACCCTAAAAGAAGCAGGCATACATTTGGGCATGCCATGTTTTTCCTAAGGCCATTTCTACGTGACTTGCACACGCATTTTTAAATTGCAAAATTTGCATGTTTATGCTAATTGAAATAAATAGTTTAACATAATTTAGGAGGATATAGGAATATATTATTGCAGTAACTACCTTTAACTTCTGCATTAATATCAATCATCATAAAAAACATGCATCTGACTTATTTATCCTTACAAACCATAGCGTTTATGATACCTATTGGTGAAACCGTCATAAAAATTCTTAGTACAAACTAACGTACGAGTAAATTACACAATATAGTTGTTCGAACACTCATATCTTGAGAACGACTTACTGATTTTCATGATTTTTAATTTGTTTCATTTGCCGAATCGCAGAATAATATAAAATCATTGAAAAATTGACGAAAATAAAGAAAAGAAACTACTTTCTATCATATATATATAATTATCACAATTTTTTCGAGGAGAGCGTTCGGGCCACCTGGTGTTAAGTGCCGCCGCCCACAGAATGTTCTCTTGCAACACCAGAGGAATCACAAGAGCATTGCCAACCAATCATTTATAAATCAAAACTATTTACGTAAATAAAGGTTACGTCACCAATAACCTTGGAGAGAGTCTTCCATGACCCCCAGTGTTTGACCCGGTATATATCAAAGGATACTTCTATCTACTTCAACGAATCAAATCAATGTAACAGTAATTTGATATTCATATGAATACAAACATTGACAATTTTGATCACAGAATAAAGCCGTCTACAGGATTTGGTCAACCCTTCATAAACTCCCGTTCAACTAGATAGCTGTTGAAAGAATCCATTCCAAAATCCCTCAATGACGTTGTATTCGAGTAACGCGGTCGTCACAGGCAATATTGAAGCTTTGTCAAATATTTTAGTTTATCAAAATATTTTTTTTTTGTTTGCCAATATATTTTGCATGTTTGTTGTAGTGAATCTCTGCCGATTATTTCAGTAGTGGTTTCACGAGCGACATGATTTGAAGGGATCACAGGTTTTTTCCCCGGGTAGTGGGAGGCTCCGGATGCTGGCTAGATTATGGGTACCACAACGGAGCCTACTTCTGCTGTGAAGCAGTAATGTATAAGCATTACTGTGTTTCAGTCTGAAGGGCACCGTATTTAGTAAAATAACTGGCCAAATGAGACTTGACATCTTATGAAGGTTACGAGCGCAGTGCCTCTCAGAATTTTTGGGTTTTTAAATAATCCTGAGCGGCACTGCATTGTAATAGGCAGGGCGTATCAATTATCATCAGCTAAACGTGCTGCTCGTCTCGTCCCTGATTTTCATAAAAAAAATGATAAAGTGGTATAGGGCATGAAATCTGATAGCGCTGTTTTCCTGCTATTTGGTATTCGGTTTTTTTGTTCGATACGCTCTCTGACACCAATTTATATAATAATTTGATTCATCTATCTAATGAACCAAATTATCAAGATAATTCTAAAGGGTGGTATGTTAATTAAAAGTTTAATTTTATTAATTTGCAACGTATTCAGTTACCTGAACCATAATAAAAATTTCTTTGCCTGCATCTCACAATAATTTCTTATGCTGTGCGTTTAAAAATGGTTTATTTTACTTTTTTTTTACTTACAAGAAACACAAAGCTACGAGAGTTTCTCCTCAGTTGTCCGATGTAAATAAGTTGCATCAATAGGGAAATAAAGTTTTAAGCGACATTGTTTTGGTCAATGTAAATCACTGTTAGCTCCAATTCATAGCTATAATGCCGTCCTTCAAATTCAAATGAACTTTTATATGCACCTTTGCGAATAAAATAAAGCAATAAAAAATACAACTCGGCGCATAAAGCACTTTCAACTGAAATCAATTAAACGACCCTAACATCTGCAGTTTATTATATACGGTACACGGTACACTACTCCCTGTGAGTTTTAAGCAAAAGAATAAAATATAAAAATTTTCATTTTAAGCAATAACAGTGGCGATTAGTTTAAACTTTCGCAAATAAAACCAAATATATTTCAGGAAATTGAGTACATTAATCATAGACTTTGGAACATCAAATCTAGAGCCTCCCCCCATCTTAAAATCCGACAACCCATCTCTTGACCTCTGCTATTCCTATTGCCCATTAGACGCGGGATTTTTACAATCCGTTAGATGAGTTTTCCCCGTTTACCACCTCTAATATAAAAATAACTCAACGTTCATCCAGATAATATCATAAGTACAAACTCAATTCGGTATTTAAACGATACGTACACACCTATTGTGATTTGGTCAGGATTGCGTAATTCTGCACTTGGCCCAGTTCATCTTGATTGGCACTAAACAATACGAGTTTGAGTACGATTGTCTCTGCCTATAGTACCCTCGGCTGTGGACATAAATTGAACTGGATTCTTGTTAGCCAGTAATTTACGAACCCGTTCAGTACAGAACTGTCCAGAGACATCGGCAATCAGGTCTCGATTTATGAGTGTAGGTAGACAACCCGTTGATTTATTACTACCAGGCATTCAAACCACAGCTAAAGTATGTGTTAAATTCGATAATTATATAAATGTAATCAAGTTAGTTACTATACGACTCTTTTTGAATGATTCACTCTCATTGCTCATAGAACCATTTTTACGCGATGAATTGACACATTGATGAATGACAGATCCGGTATAGATCATTCCAGTGATAATATGATTTGAGAAATATAACGCAATGCTAAGTCCATTTGGTGATATGTCACGACTTTAAAAGATGAAAAATTGTAAATATCAATGCTCAAGGTAAGCGTCTCTTTAAAAAAAACTAAAACCCATCCTTTGGGTAATAAAATCTATATATCAATTCATAATCATGATGTTGTTGAATCTAAGGTGTTACATTTTATTGTTAAAATTAAATAATCGTTTTCGTTGATATTTGATTCTAATTAAATATAAATGATAACCAAGAAAAAAATGTTTTTAAATCACTTAATGTAAATTATATTCAAAACGTATAATTTTAGCAGTATAAGAATAATAATACAAGAAAGATTTACATAATATTAAAGCACACATTTATAGTGAAAAATAACATAGAAGTTATAATATTTGCAAAGGAAGCTCTTGTTGATTGAAGAACGATTTTGTCAAACTTTTCTTTCATTTTTCACACTTGATTTGTGTTCTTAAGTGTTTCCGCGGTCGATAGTTAACGCTCTCCTCTCCTCGCTGTATTCGCCCAAAGCCTGAGGATATATAATCAAGGGACTGTCAAAGGATAACCAACTTTATAATTTGGTATCTTATGCTCCATAATCGCAAAATGTAAATATTTACTTTTTCTTTGCAGGAAATTCAAGAACAATAACATGTCAACTTCTTTCAAACAGTTTCAACAGAAGTCGTTCCTGTTTCAATTTCCCCAAGATATATAAATTATAACTTAGCCGTTCTGCGCCAGTGTGAGGTTATTGCTCCCATAAGAGTAGTGTGTCTTTAAATTCTCATACTTTGAGAAGGGAAAAATATATATTTAACTTGAATCCCTAGAGAATCCTGGTTATCTTGAAAGAATATAGGCTCCCACGGTATGCTTAAGCTTATAATAATAATAATAACTTAAAATAGTAAAACAGACAAATAAGTATTATTAATACAATATTTTATCCATTATAAACAACTTTTCATATGTTGCCAGACGTAAAGGTTTTCATATTCAATAAAACATTTAATCGCAAGGTTACATCACAAAGGGAAAACCATTTTTTTTAATGAGTTGCCTAAAGAAAAGGCTACTCCAACGGTTTGTAAGTCCTTTGAAATGGAAACAAAGCTGAGCCTACTTAAGGGTCCCGGCGTCCCGGAATCGTGACTTATTTAATGTTACTAACAACATTAGAAAGTCACTCCCTTGTGGCTTTTATTAAAAATGAGCCTTGACGTCCCCTATTACATCGCAAAAGTTATAATGGGATCCCATCTAAATAAAATGTAATTAAATTATTTACAATGGATTCATAATTAATTATTTGGTAAATATAATATAATTAATTTAACTTTGAAATGTAAACACCATAACATAATTTGAACAATAACTATTTTTAAAGATAATTGATATATTAACCGATTTAACAGGTGACCCAAGATCTGCTACGTATCTCTGTCAAAGGATAAGTTTGGCTATACAAAGAGGTAACGTTGCCAGCTTCATGGGCACCTTACCTGCCGATAGCGATCTTAATGATATTTTCTATTTGTAATTAATTAATTTTGTTAGATTATTTAAGTTTTATTTTATTATTATTTATATAAATAGCGTTATTAATTATTAAGTCATATGTAAATAATTTGAAATATTAAATGACTTTTAAGGTGTAAAAAAAAAGATAATTTATATTTCACTTGTAAAGTTTCTACTTCTTAAGTGGCTCTTCAGTCGTGAAGGCTAGATGTCAGTGCTTTGATTCCAACCCTATCATCTACTCCTGTAGGTTCTGTAGCCAGGTTATCTTCTTAGTCCAGCGCGTCACAGTCACAAGAGTCATGCTCGTTTCCGGTTTTATTTTATTTATTTTTTGGTTTTCAGTATTGCGTTGTACTCTTTCTGGAGGTTAGTTTCCTCACAAGCTCCTCGTTTTTGGATGAGCCTGTCATCGAGAAACCTGCTTCTTCATTAATATTCAATAACAACGTCATATTGATATGTGGTAATTATAACCTAATCTTCAGTTTCTTATTTTCATTAATTTTATTGAATGAGTGAAACTTTTAAAAAGTGCAAGTATTATTAATGAATTATAAATAGAATATAAAATGAATAATAATAATCAGTTAAATGAAATGGTGGAATCCCATAAAGATTTTTCTCATCAATAAATGAGAATAAAAAAGAAAATCAATAACCTGAAAATGACTTGACCTGTGAAAAGTGTAAGTGTTTGTTTTCTTGTTTAGTTTCTATTCTTTGCAGAATTTCGATATTTTTTTCTGATGTTGTTTATGATAATTGATGAAAAGTTGATGATAATTTAAACAAAACTTTTGTACAAAGAGCAAAAACAAAGAAGCAAATAATATTTTCGTTTTATCCAAAATGTATGATAATGTTGGATAAACACAAACCATCTAATGAAAAATGTTTGTTTTCAATTAAAGCCTTCGTAAAAAATACTGAAAATCTAAATTGTTTTATTTTTGTTGAGTTTTACTTTTAATCATTATTTGGCAAATTTCGTGTGCCCTCGTGGTAAATTATATGATTATATTTTATTTACACAAGTATTATATATACACTGAAAGTATTCCTATTGAAACAGAAACTTAATTTTATATATTTTTTGGTTAGTGACCCTGCCTACTGAGCTAGAGGTACCGGGTTCGAATTCCGGTAGGTGCAAACATTTATTGGATGACTATGGATGTTTGATTCCGAGTCATGGAGGTTTATATACTTTTTAAGTAAGTATATTGTTGTCTTGTACACGTAGTACAGGCTATGCCTAGTTTGGGTCAAGATAATTTGTGTAAAAGTGTGTCAATATTTATTTGTATGAGGCAAGCTGACCCGGCAAACGTTGTTTTGCCATATAAATTATTTTATGCAACTTATTTTGACCTATTTGACCTGAGATATTATTATACGTGAACGTAAAGCACTGGCACTGGAGTGGACAAAACTGGCACTTAATAGTATAATCTTTCATTGTAGTAAAACATTAATGTAGTACAAGTTCGACCAAGTCAAGGGTCAAAATAATGTCAGGTTGACACATAGTTTGTATGTAAATTATAACTAAATCGTATCGCAGATGGTCAAAATATTTAATAAGCAAATTTTAAATAAATTAATGAAAAATGCGGTGAGAACGAAAACAATGCATAAGAAGAAAATATCGATCAAACACAATATAATCGAGCGAGTCAAACTCCAACAATAAGTTTTTACACAGAGCAGTATATTGGCTAATTCCAACTATAGAGGTCTGTAGCTGTCTTCGAAGTTAATCGCACCAAAGTTTGTTAGAGAACTTCTAAATCTACACGAAATTGAAGTAGCTTCGTATTGCTCAGCAATTTAAGTCGTCTGCACTCTGCACTCGGAATGTAATCGCTTTACATTCGTTTAAGAAATATATTTAAGTGACCTTATTAAAAGAGCTAAAATTTATATTTAATTAAATTCTATATTGAATTATCTATGGTTTTATAGGTTTATGAAGACTGATTAACGATAATTATTTATTACTTGTAGATCGTTTTTAGTGATTTATATGTAAAATATATCATGAATGCTGTTGAAGGCAACGAATCAACGAAATAAATTTTTTTCTACTCCTCGGTACAATGTCACTTTTCGATACAACAATGTGAAAACTGTACTAAAATGTTCATCAACATTAATTTTTATTAATGAAATGTTATTAAGTACATCATAGACCTGGGTGATAGATATTTCCTAGTATAGTAGATCTCATCGTAGAGGTGATTTCGATATGCGCAAAATACAGATACATAATATTATTTTGTAAATAAATAACAGATTTAAACGTAAAAGATAAAGAAATTAAATAATAAAAAAATATATTCTAATTTAATCTATCCTTCTATATTCACAGTAGAAATAATTATTATTCGTTTCTTAGCAATACTGACTGTAAAGTATCGCATAATAAAATTCCATGTTCCCTACACACACATAACTATATCATAAAGAATTCAGGAAATGCTACAGCCAACTATTTTCACTACGACCAAGTCGTAACACGCGCATCACATACCTCATACAATTTTTCAGTATTATATGCGAATGATATAAAAATGGTACCGTTAAGTTACTAGTAAGATAATTCTTATGATTTACAAATTTAATGCTTAATACGAAATCACTGCAGAATCGACATATCTGACTAATTAAAGATATGATTAATAAAAAAATATAATGGTTGACTCTGTTGTTACTCATGGGTCCCATCCTTAGATTTTATTGCAAATGAGACCAATCTGAAAGTAGGTCAGATTTGTAAAGTATCAAACAACAACAATATACGATTAATTGCAATTACTTAGATGCAAGGTAATTAACTACCTAAAATTTAGTTGAGTAAATAAAAGATTAACACGTCCGCTCGCAGTAGTGAGGGATGCTTAGATTCATGTTTAATAAAAGGAACACGGGATTGGCCCCTAATGTTGTGAGAAGCAGTTAATTAAGTCAAAACTTAGGGACGCCTTGACCCCGACCGTTGGGTGGCTTTGTAACCTGTTTAAAGGATTTCTGAGCTAACTTTATCTGGAGTAGCGTTTTCTTTAGATAACTCATTAAAAACAAATTTCGTTCTCCCTTTGTGAAGTAACTTTGCTATTAAGAGTTATATTTTCAACCAAGCTGTAAAATTGGATGCCTACTCATAAAAAATATATTCAACAAAATATCAAACAAGATAAAGGCGTTCTATTTCAATAACCTGCTGTTTTATCACATAGCACACAGTGGGAAATGAGATTCAGATTTCTATTTAATTTATTTGCAATTGACTTTAAATACTTAATTCTAATAATTAAAATAAGAAATGCGATGTTATTTTTTATAAACTTTTATAATAGTATTAGCGGCTCATATACATTTTCCTTAAATCAGTCCTCTACCAGATGGAGCGATTAAGTGAAAGGCCCTTCGACAAGTCCTGTTGAGTTGTCAGAGGTGCAATGGACATACACCGATGAAGGCAGATCATAAGATATATCACATCACCAGCATCCTCAGTCGCAGAGAGAGAGAGAAAATGATCTTACATCAGGAGACTATGTTGAGATACAATTTTAGTGGTATAGCGTATTTGGCGCCCTACATATTTTTTTTGCCTTTTTTTTAGTTTATTGGCCAATACAGAACAAATACATACATTTTTATGAAATAGGTACCACCAAAACCTCACGGGTTTATCTGGGTACCTAGAGCCATTCAATTTATTATTAATTTTCAAGTTTTGATTCTTTTTTTTTTCAAATCCTATTCTTTTTTCAGGAAGTATCTTTTAAAGCGAGTTTTGATTTTCGTGGTATCTATGTACATTTCTTGCAGCTCTTTGGGCAGTTCGTTAATGTTATCTGTTATTACGTAATTGACCGTTCTCTTCCAATATTTATTATTAATTTTTGGTAAAATGCATTTTTGATTTACATCAAGTTGTCGTAAACCTAAGGGTCTATTTTTTTCAATTAACTGGGTGGGATTATTAATTTCGGTTAAAATAGAATATTTAGCTTTATCATACATATTCATGACACAACAATATCTAAGGAGCTGATCATAATTTTCCTTATTTTTATTTAGTACATGTTTTGGAGGAGTGTAAGAAAGAGTAGTTGTGGGCCACGATAGTTAGTATGATATCTGGCTTGTTGTGCGACGAGTGAATGTGTATATACTTGGTTTTTTCAGTGTTTATTTTCAGACATGGTGTATGATGAGTGCCCATTAACAAAGTTGATTAAAATTATGTTGCAAAATGTCCTGGGCTACTGAGCTACTGGCAGACAAGTATCATCTGCAAATTTGTACACAGTTCCCTCGTTTATTATGTTTACCATATCATTTACATATAACAGGTACTCAGTCGGGCCAATGATAGAGCCCTGCGTTGTGCCCTGTGTAGTTGATATTAGGTCACTCCTTTGTTTGGCTAGACTTACAGTGGTTTTTCGATTACGATGATAATTTTTTATCAGTTCTAATAAAGGACCCTGTATACCACTCTGAGACAGTTTGTTAAATAGGGTATCATAATTTATTACATCAAAGGCCTTACTGAAATCAATTAGTAGAAGAAGCACGTGAAGTTTATTGTCTAGGTACGTATTAACTTTGTTAGTAAAGTTTCTTAGTAGCTCTGTTGTGCTTTTATTTTTTAGAAACCATATTGTGTCTTATTTATTATTGAATGCTGCGTTAAATAATTATTTATTTTTACTCCCAAGTACCTTTCTATTATTTTATCAACACAGGGCAGTATGGTGATGGGCCGGTAATTATTGTAATCATCCCGCTAACCCTTCTTGTAAATAGGCCGATCGGCTGAGTATATCAATGTTATATTGACCGTCTTGAAAAAATAAAAAAGATAACAAACACTCAGTTTCACCACTGACAATCACTCACACCACTTACATTCACTCACACCACACAACCTATTCACCATTTCGGTTATTCAATATGGATAGGATTTCTTCTTTTCTTTCTATTTAATTTTTTCTTATACATTTTCTTAATTTTTATGTAGCATTTTTGGTTTTTTTCTTAAGCTTAAAAATTGTCACAAACTTTTGAACTGTTATTAATATTACTTGAGACATGTCAGCTCACTGCAAAATATATAATAAGATTAATGAAAAGAATCAATCTTACCAGTGAGCTGTAGTCAACAGTGGCTATCACAATAGATCACATTGGTAGCGGTGAAAGAGGGCTGCACTGAACTGGACCAAAGCCACTATACAAACCATAAGCATAGTATTCCTTTTAAATGGCGTATATTTTCTGTATTATTTTTAATATAGTCTTTACATTTTGTTACCTGTAAGGAATCATAAATAAATAAATTATATAAATAACTAAACATGGTCGACGTAGGCTCAGTATTACCTCTGTTATTAAAATGACATATTTAAAAAAAAAACTCGATTGTAACCATCTAATTCATGCAATTTGTTATGCTTTAAAAGTGATAACCCTCACTTCTGGGATTAATTACACAAATAAAATCTTATTTATCTTAGAAAATGTTAGAAAAAATCATTTTCTACTGTAATATTTCAAAGAAAACATAAATATTATTGCTTACGAAAGAAATACACGTTAATCTTGGAAAGAGCTATCAAAATACATTAGCCCGATCTGAGGAGCTAGCTATCTTCGACTTATAGAATTTTATTCTATTTAAATTGATGCTTATTAACATTTCAAGACGAATATTTAATCCTTTTTATCTTATGTTATTGATTTTGAGGGTCTTCTTAACATATTTTCAAATACAGATATCTAAAAACGCCTAAATTACAGTCTTATTATATGTATTATTATTAATATTGATTATTTTTTACAATTAGTTTAGTTTTAGTTATAACTTTATTTTTTATCCCCATTCAAATAGAAGACGTGTGTTAAAGATTCATAAATATTTGAATATTGATAGTCTCCAATATAGTTACCAAGATAATTTGAGAGACATTTAGAAAACAATTTCATCCTATTATTTTTAGATGTACATGTGCGCGCGCTATAATAAGTGGTAGTATTTCACAGAATTGCATTGAAGTTATGTATGATCGATACTCCCACTTGTATTTGACTTTATACCGTACACAATAACAATGGATAATGTAACTTAATGTCGAATAACATGAGAATTACTCCCTGAAATAGTATTAAGAGTACGCGATATCGTCCTCGTTTCGGTGAGAGCCGGATTATGTACGATCCGATGCGATTACTTTAATGATACGACGATTTTCTTCAAGGATATGTTTGACGAGCACCTGATTACGTTTGTATCATTATTAAAGATTAACGTAAGCACCTTTATCTTGAGCTTGAGAAGATTTTCTGTGTTTAAGAATACATAAAACTTGTGTAAGCGATTAATGGTATTAAACATTATAATATGTATTTTGACACATCCAGCTGATAAAATTCTTAAAGCAGTTGTGTTTTAAATTAAAGAGCTAAAAATTAATGTAATTTAATTTGCGAGGTAGCGATTACAGTGGAAATTCTACTCCAATGATTATAAACTCCTGTTCCTATACAAAATTTACCTCAGTTGTTGTTTTGTGGAAAAATATGTTTTAAGCTTGTAACGTGCAGCTCTTTTAGAAAATTAAAAGATAACAAGCGATAGATTTTACGAGGTCGGGTTGCAAAAGGTTTTTGTTAATGGAATTTACATAAAGGGAAGATAATAATTTCATTTCAAATTAAAGCAACTCTTATCTGTCTGGAAACATTTTGCTTTTTTAAAGTAAAATATTATATTATAAAGGCTTTTGTAAACTATAACCATATATTCCTTTTTACATTAAAATAAAACCCTTGCTTCCCAATTACTTCCACTAGTTAGGGTTATCATTTTAAAATAACAAATAGCTATAACATAATCTTACTATTACTTATTTATAATTTTACTATAATATAATTCTAACTGTTTTAAATACACAAAATGACTATAACTTTTTAAAGTTTTCAATTATTTTTTCAAGCGGTTTTTAAGCCTCAGCCTCGTTTTGTAAGCATCTACGTGATACAAAAAGCTGGGCTTTAGATCGCAATTTATGCTCCAATAAACGAACTACGTTGGAGCGGCTCCAGACTCCGAATTTGTTTGTTACGACAAAGAAAACCTTTTTTGAATGACTTCTCTCGAATTGCTTAGTGCAGATGGGACTCTTATCATTAAATTATTGTCTGATTTTGTTGAAGGAAAATATTTGTAATACGAGAATAATAACGCAATTTAAGAAGTGTATTTATATTTATTTGGGAATTTTTATTCATTATGAGTGTTACAAAGTTTAGTAGTAGATAACAGGGAATAGTTTTGTCTTCCATACTTTATATACCGTATAAAGGATATTTAAGGCATTCTTTTTTTCTGGTTTTCTCACATGTTTTAAAAATCCGAGTTTTTAATTTAATACACCTCTTATGCAAATCCTATACGTTTAATATTAACAGAATATTATTGTTTGTATGTGCTATTATAAATCCAAAAAAAGCAGTACACAGACTACAATAACATCATCCACGTGAACAAAAATATTCATAAAATGAAAACTACTAAGCGAAACTATGTCAAATATTCAAGACTCACGGAAATCTCAGCGTAATCGGTGTACATACATAAAAAAAATACCAATCGAATTGAGAACCTCCTTTTCGAAGTCGGTTAACAGTTTGGAAGTTGTTCACTAGTATGTTCTTACAAAAAGTTTTCAGTCAGGTACTTTGTTTATATGTCATTATATTTATGTAATTATTAATTATAAGTAATGGAATTCATATTTAAACATTATCATATTTTATGGTTTACTTTAGTGGAATATTTAAATATATACGCAATGAAAAAAATACCCGTTGTATGGTCTTACCCACCTACTTAGTAGAAGTTTTACATTTCTCTACAATACTCTGTATAAGCTTCTAGTTTGGAGAAGTTCATGATGTAAATAAAGCACGTATTTGGAACATTATTGATGGTACTTTAGATTCAGACAAGCAGCCGTCATTATCGCCTCTTTTTATTTTCCTTTCAAGATTTTCATAGAAAATGCACAATGTTGAAAATTCCCCACATAAAATAGTAAAATGTAGCAGTAAAACGTATGGAATTTTTATTATTTAGCTAGAAGACGCGCAAACTTTTTTATTACATTTTATGTAATTTGTAGCTTATGAGCGGAGAAGCGTATGGCCACATAAGTGAATTTTCTAGAAAGTGTGACAGATAATGTAAGGACATTAAACAAATGTGAACGTGTTATGCCTATTACTCGTTTAAGTCGAGTTAATTAGTCCTGTGTTGGGTGATGTATATATAAAGCAACTATCCGTCCGGATTAAACCGGACATATCTGGACTTCATGACTCTAGTCCAGATTTTGTCTGACTCTCTAACAGGTCTGGATTTTATTTTTAATTAGATGCAGTATAGAATCAAAACATATTAACTATTATAAAATAAGTCTTTAATAGTTACGAGAAATGAAATCTAAATGAGATCAACTAAGAGTCCGTACTTGTATTGAAATATCAGGATTCTTTTAATTGCTAATTGCTAGTGGTAGCCGCGTGTAAGACTTACAAAGACTTTATTTTGCAAAAAATATCCCTTAAGGAGTACGCCGTTTTATACTATGAATAAAAAAATTAAAATTTCAGTGATAATGCAGCTCATTGGCAATAATAATTTGTTACCATAAAAGTATAAATGAGTAAAAAATAACCCAGAAGAAGGACCTAGTTCTTATAAAGAGAAATTAGTTCAAATCTAAACTACATGAGTTATTTAAAGAAGATATTTATAGGCTTTGAAAGGCTGAGAATCAATTCCTCTCGAAATCGATGACTGGAACACTACCAGCAACAATTGTTATAAAATAATCATTTAACTCCCTCATTGAGAATTTTTTACTCAAACTCAAAAGTATGAGATGACACTAAAACCAATGAGAAAACTGATAACTCCTCAAGAAAACCAAATACAACCGTATCTTATAGTCCATACCTGGCTGGTCTCTATGGGACGAAATCCAAACACTTTAAAATAACGCTCTCATGAAGCAGATAAACTAATTATTCATTCACGATTATAAATATCTATAATATAAGTGTTATTTCTTTGTGAATATAAAACAAAAAAAATATTATGTGTATTATTAACCTCGTCCTGGAGAAGTTCTCCCTTTCCCTCTTTAGTTTATTTTTTCCGTCGTGTGGTCTTAAGCCGTTTTTTAAATAGTAAATTTTGGGATTAAATTTGTCATGATGCATTTTAATCTTATACTTCTCCTAATCTCCTAAGCAGTTATTTTCTGATTCTATATTACATAATATAGTAAACTTTGAATTGTTAAATATATTTCGGCAAAAGTTAGACAATAATGGAAGCAACAACATTAATCCTCACTTTTAACAGTAATGGCGTACAACACTTTGCTCTATGTTTTAATGTCGGCCTCAATGTTGGAATTAATGAATATATGTTGCGTGTTCCCTTTTGTTAAATATTATTTTTAATATTGTATCTTTGGGTTATAGTGTTCTCCTCGTTATTTTCGATTCAATTATTAAAAAGGTTTATGGATTAAAAGTGGTTTTTATTTGTAGTCGTATTATACTTACTTACTTATGGTAAACGTAAATTTCTGTAAAACGTTGTAATTTTCTAGCTCTATTAAATATAAGAGTATTATTTCTTCGCATGATATACATATACTGATTCGAAAACGGAATACAAAAGAATTTCATTTCTAAAAACGAAATATCTTATTATTATTTATTTCTTTTGTAACTAATCAATTGATTAGTTTTCCGAGCCAATATTGAACTTTTTTGTTTGATTTGATGGATCTCTTTGACAAACATTCTTCATCAATATTTTATTAGTATAAAAGGAAAATTGTTATTCAAGGCGTATCTTACTGAAACAATATGTTTTGTGCAAGGCAACGTGTATCATATAATTTATAAGATATCATGTCTGAGGCAAAGATTTACGATCAAAAGAGAAATCTTCAGAGCGATTCATATCATGAAATTGTTGTTAGTTGAAAATGTTTTATAGGATATAATTATTGTAACAAAATCATATTCCACTGCAGATTAAAAAATATATTGTCTCTATACCAAACGTTTTAGAAACTGTATATAAACATAAAATTTATTTTAAACTTTTTGTAGTATTATTATTATAAATCAATCAATAAATCAATTTTTTTTAAACATAATATATTAGAATGATACAGTATTACAGTTTCACAATATATTTTGCCAAGTTTAACAAGCATTGAAATTAATTAAATACAGACAAGCAATAGCTGGTATGAGTAAATAAAGTTAATTACACTTGAAAATTAAATAAAAAATCTGAAGTATATTCGCATGTCAAAAGTAATAAAATATTATTTTCACTTCTCATTCTCTGAAATTTCTTATTTGTGCACGATATAGGCTGCACAAAATCGATTTTTTTGCACAAGTGCATTAACGTATCTACTCTTAAATGTATCTATATTAAGGCAAAGAAAATGAGCCATACAGCCAAACACAATAAAAAGTTGAGAGATAGAATTTGTTATTTTATAATATTTACTTTAATTTATTTGCCTCGTGTATTTATTAAGACATAAAATATATTAAAATTTAAATTAAGATACGGTAGGTTCTTTTATTAATTAAAAAAATATGCATATTACAAAATTAATTTAAAAGTAGGTTGTATACCTAGGTCTGGCCAGGTTAGGCTTGCCTAATATAAATGTCTTAAGTTTAAATAAAAGCGGCGGGAAACAGGTCTTGTTTTTTCGTGCGTTTATTAATTTCTTCAAATTTGCTAAAATTTTTAAAAATGTCCATGTTATACTACTGTTTTATTTCCTCGCAATCGAAACGAAAAGCAGATCTTATAACTCGTCCACAAAACCATTTTATCCTCGGATGAAAATGGTTCGTTTTGTGCACTCGTTGTAAAATCTACTATTTACCAGATAGTGTTTAAGCCGTCAAAATAGACCATTTATAGATAGAAAACCATTTAATTAACCTTCAAAGTCGTTCCTTCCCTGAATTCCTAGACTGGATTCTGGACTTCATTAAATTCGGGTTATTAGGGAGCAAAAACCGTGAAAGCGTAAGTAATGTGAATTTTAAATAAAGTGGTAAACTTTTAACGGGGGTCGAATTTCTAATACGCGATACAAGTAAGATAATTGAATTGCTAATAAGGTACGAGTACGTAATTGACAAGGAAAGCAGGGTTTTATAGTTCGAAACTAAAGTGTACAATATTATATTACTATAAATAATTGTTCTTGACCCTAATAGCCAACCCTGATTATGCCCAGGTCAAAATACAAAGGAGTATTATAGCAAAAGTATTGTTGTATCATATGTATCAATTTAACAGATTTCTAGAGATATTTAAAAGTTTCTCTAGAGATACGTGACAACACGTCATATTTAACAAAGTTTATGTTTTTACTATAATATTGAAGGATATGATTGATACCTTCTTTATTTTTTTAAAAACCAAAACGAACATTATTACTGTAATTTAACAAAATGAGTAGTTTAAGAGTTTTCTTCGTGTTGATAAAACTTTAAACTGTAAGCTATATAAAGTCTATAATATCAAACTATAAAAGTCTATGCTGAACGCAATACCTATGTTTTTATTAAACGTAAAAGCCGTATGGAGTGTTGAGTATAATGGAACGCGGCCGCATTTTGCTGCAATAAAGCGGTTTAGGTTCTTCATGCTTCATTATGAGAGGCTCGATAAAATATATATGCTCCGCTGGGAATATCTGTTTTTATATAAACTAATATTATATGTTTTGTTTTTATTCTACTTTGTAAAAAACTAAGGTAAAACTACTGCGATACAAAGTCATTAATCATATTAAGATGATTATATCTATTATAATATATTTATGAAAATCAATTGAAAAGAAAGCCGCTACCGAACTGTTTTCTCTGCTTGTTTTGGGTACTTGGTTAGTACGGGGACTAGTAAAAACAAAAAGCAATAGGTTTAAAAGAGGAACATGAAATAGTCTACAAGAGTATTGATATTTAGCACATCTTAACATGAATTCTCAATTCCATGTGTTGATCTCTTATAATAAGCTAAAATGTGTAATTTATGACCAAAACAATAATAACCGCAGGATAACTTACATAAAGTAGTACAAAGTAACCACAACAGGAACAGGAAATATGGACTTAAAGCAGGTTTAATGAAATACGGATAAAATAACTGAATATTGATAATAAAGATACACTTACTCAAAATCATGAACTTTAGCACTTGTATAACGTTATAAATAAATTACTTATAAATAATACTTAAATAGATGTTTTCTATTATATTCTAAATATTTATACAAACTTCCTTTGATCATTAGTAGCTTCGAAACCGTACAGTATTTAATTTGTTATTTTTTTACTTTACTTTACGTACGTGGGAAGGTTAATAAAGGTATATCATCAAGTCTGCAGGTTAAGTTTTTTTTTTATGAAAATAAGGGACGAGACGAGCAGCATTTTCAGCTGATGGTAATTGAAACGCCCTGCCCATTACAATGCAGTGACGCGCTTCTTGAAAAACCCCGAAAATTCTGAGCGCCACTACAACTGCGCCTGTGAGACATAAGATGTTAATTCTCATTTGCCCAGTAATTTCACTAGCTACGGCGCCCTTCAGACCTAAACACAGTAATGCTTACACATTACTGCTTCACGGTAGAAATAGGCGCCGTTGTGATACCCAAAATCTCGCCGGCATCCTGTGCAAAGGAGCCTCCCACTGGTTAAGTTTATATTTTAAATACATTTTATTTTATAATGTAAATAAAATTATAAGCTCAATCTGTCTCCATTTGGTAGCGGGTGCTTGGTGACCCTTAGCTCATTTTTTATGTAGATTGGGATGAAGAAAAGTTCCGCAAAATCAGACTTTGACGCTGAGGATAAAATTTATTTGTGTAATGACATTTACTCTGCCATTCCGTGACTTGAAACATTTTCTCAAAAAATATAGAGTAGATCTGTGCAGTAATATAAGTAATATTAGTTGTTATGTCAAAACAACAGCGGTATATTTTATTTAAAACGGAGGCATTAACATCTATTAACCGTGTTCTTTTATGAATAAAATAAACTTTTGTTACAATGTAATAGTTATTTATGTTAATTTATTAGTATACTTATTTAACTGTTGTGTAATAAGGGGTATCAAAACACGAATGTGGGTCTATCTAATATCAATGTAATCTGGGTGTGATACCTAATTATCAACGGTTGCATACAAGACGTTATCTACACCCATAATATGAATCCTCTAAAAGATTCTAAAACATTTAGCTTACTGCTAACATTAAAAACACTAGTCCTAGTAACCATTACATCATCCAAACAAGAATTTTATTACAACACTCGTTTGGATGATGTAATGGTTATAAGGACATTGGGTGTTTTAATGTTGGCAATAAGCTATTTTAGAATTTTTAATAGAGGATTTAAAGCATGGGTGTAGATAAAAATATAAAACATATGGTGACAGATATCGGTCAACATGGAAATAGAACATTGGAATATTGGGCTGGTTTGGTTATTAAGAAAGGATTGATTAAAGGACATTGACTGAACCAAGCAACGGAGCGCATGTGTAAGGAAATGTTGGAGGAGGTCTACTTAGATGTTTTATTTTCATGCCAGAATCAGGTGGGTGTCATATGACTCCCACATGATAACACACAATATTCAAAAGAGGTCCATTCGAGAGTACTTAACAGTTATATTATGTAACATTATAAACACCTATTCTTTTAAAACGCACTATGTTGGAACACCCAAGTTAGTGGCTTCTAGTGGAATAGGTTAAACTGTTGACTCTCACCACGGAGTGTTTTCGGTTTTCTAATTCATATGTACGTTAATTCGTCGCTTTATAAGGACGAACGCTCTTGGGATTCCTCTGGTGTTACAAGAGAGTATGGGCTGCAGAGATCACGTACCACCATAAGAACTGTATGGTTCTTTGTCCTTCTAACTAAAAAAATAATGGTAAGTTTCACTGGCAGGGGTCAACTCGTCAGAACTCTCCCCCTGATGAATGCGATTGAATACCCACAATCAGACAATGGCCCTATATAATGCCAAGTGATTGAGCCTGAGAGAACCAGATCCCCTACAATTTGATTAGCATGCGGTCGGAACGTTTGAGATGCTAGAGTTCACAAGACAAAATATATGAGCAATAATCCATATGCTTGTGAATCACCTGTATCCATCCGAGCAATGGCTTCAATAAAATATCTTTCAATGTGTAGAAAACAATTATAAAAAGTTTTTAAGCTTATGATCAATACTGATATAATGTCAGTTCTTCATCTTCAATAAATCATAAGCTTCAACGTGATAGAAAAGTTGGGTCTTAAGACGCAATGTATGCAGGGATAAACGTTGGATCGACTCCAGACGATAAATTTGTTTGTAACAATAAAGAAAACCTATTTCAGATGACTTCTCTTGCATTGTTTGGACAGTTTGGTGAACAAATTACATTGAAAGCTACGTTTTACATGAATATTATCGAGACCCTAAAATTATTAGGATATAGGTGTGTATTTGAATATTATAATATATTTATATTATGTCCGTTGTGGTAGCTCCAGTTGAATTTTATTTCTAAATCGAACTATTACATCAATATCTACTATATCAATCGTAGAACACTTACAGGTGCATTATGCTTATGCAGTGAAATATAATTGTGTGAAATTATAGATTTGGTAAAGTTTCCGTGTCCAAGTCAGTGGAAAGTAAAAATAAAATAAAACGCCACTTTGGTTGAAAATATTGTGATTAACCCAACCCCTACGACTCCAAGGACTTTAAAACATAGAACATACTCCAACTTTACAGGCTGGCAATACAATTCTTTACCCACTGACTACTTCCCTAACGTAATTTTTTTGTCCGTTAGCCACCTCCTATAAAAAATAAGTATTATATACAGTTATATGGTTTTTCCTTTCTGCCAATGAGAAGCTATGAGCTGTCAAAACGACATCTTAATCTTATATATAAAATTCTCGAGTCACAATGTTCGTTCCCGTACTCCTCCGAAACGGCTTGACCGATTCTCATGAATGTTTGTTAGCATATTGAGTAGGTCTGAGATTCGGCCAACATCTATTTTTCATACCCCTAAATGTTAAGGGTGGTCCACACGATTTTTTTTATTAACTTTTTCTGACATTTCTCTTAAGTTTATTTGATTATGAGTCAGCATTAAAAAATACATACAACTTCAAATTTTCACCCATCTACGATCAACAGTTACTTTTGTATCGAGATTTTAATATCGGGAATACAACGTTTGCTGCGTCAGCTAGTAATATATATAAATCCAGTGTCCTGGTGTTTGTTTCCGGTGAACCCCTAAGCTAATTAACGGATTTTCATGGGGATTATTCATGGAGTACAGTTTAGTCCAACTTGAGATAGGATAGTTTTTATTTAGATTTGGGACCCATAATTGTTTTTATTTCAAATATGTAATTGTTTTGATTGGACATATTTTCTATAAGAGAATATATTGAGGCACGGTTTGACAGTTCCGCTGTGAAACAATTTTTATTGTGACAACACAGAGCATATTTTTATGTAAAGAATGTCACTGTTAAGCAACAAAGGATGTCACAATGAAAAAAATATCAATGTTTTTTTTGTTTTTTCATCAAGAGGATTAAACCTTTTATTTTTTCTTTAATCTCGACATAATTATAATGATATCACACTTTTTTTTATTGTAAAATGGAAATTTTGTATGAAATCTCAAGTTTCTTACCTACTTCAACACATTTACACTGGACTTACGAGTAACTAACGTGAAGGTCATAACGATTCTTTGTTTACTTTTATGTCAACAATCAATCTTCGTTTCAGCTTTATCTGTCGTACTTCCTTTATAATTGGTAATTTGGTGCTCAAATAATATTATTTTAAATTCTTTTGATTCAAATAAAATCTATCCGCAAAAACAAGAAAGATCTGCCCGGAATAAACCAATGTGCTTATCTGTATTTGCATTTTTAATCAATGCTATTTGGAAATTTATCATATTTTTTAAAATAAAAATAAATCTGAATTTTTTAAGGTTCAACAACCACAAGTACCTACAAAGAAACCTGCTGCATTTATAATTATATCGCATATATTAATAGCAGCACACATAAGATTTAAAATGGAATTCTTTGGAAATTATTACACATTTACATTACAAACACTATTTAGAAATATTTGTCATATAGAGAACGAAAAGTATATTAAAAAAAATTGAGTAGGCTTAACTCTTATTATTATCAGTTAATCCTGTACTCGGAGGAAAAACAAAAACTCATGCCAAGCCGATGCATATGCTAGTTATTTGATCTTGCAAATAACTCAACTTCACAATACAAATTATAACAAAAAATTATTTAACAAATTATAAATGAATGTCAATACAATACCAAGACACACAATAGGCTCCACGTTATTAATGGTATTTCTTCCAAAAGCCTCAACAAATTAACTTACGTACGTTTCACAATAAATAATTGAATGTCTGCTTTCATGGCGCTTCCAAAGTTTTCTATTTTACAGGTAAGTAAGAAATTTTCGTCTCTCGCTACTTTAAACATTCAATAAAAGCGTCGAAAGTTTTAGAATCTAGAACATTAACGTTTGGATTAAACGTCAAATCTGTGTTACATCACCAACACTTTTCCTTTGGTTATAATATGGATATCAGCAATATCTTGGTGATTGTGATTGTGCTTGGGTTTGTATATATACCTGTATATTCACCGTCATCCACAATTGTATAGCAAGAGTTTTTTTTTTTGAAAATCCGAGACGAGTAGGACGTTCAGCTGATGGTAATTGACACGCCCTGCCCATTACAATGCAGTGCCTCGCAGGATTCTTGAAAAACCTAAAAATTCTGAGCGCCTTTTTGCGCTCGTCACATTGAGACATAAGATGTTAAATCTCAATCGCCTTCAGACCAAAACACAGTATTGTTTACACATTGCTGCTTCACAGCAGAAATAAGCACTGTTGTGGTACCCATAATCTAGCCGGCATCCTGCGCAAAGGAGCCTCCCACTGGTAAGTTGTGAAACAAGGTAAAGATAATCTATTTTTCAAGCAGGCAAATCCATCTCGCCTCAACTCGACTCCTTTACCTATCTTTTATTTATCTTATACATTTTACAAAACGTCATATACGATTTAATTTTAAATTGCACAAAATCCTAAGTTAAGGCGAACTATTTTAATCGCATTGAAACTGGAAATAGCTGTAAAAGCAAGGAAAGCACGGCGAGTACAAGATAACTTGAGCTGACATATAGTTGATAGTGACACTAACCGCTAATGTAAAGCTGGACCCTGCAGATAACACTGCCTTCTGTTCTAATACTGTAAGCATTATATTACACGGTCTTATTTCATCAGTGTGACCATTTTAGTAGCTTTTATTTAAGTTGCATTGTTTTTTTGGAATAGTGTTTTTTGATGTCGGGTTTTTTCTATGAATTTTTTTTTATATAATGTGTGTTACAGTTTTATCTTCCTATTTTAATAAAAAGGTTTTCCATGATACTAATTTATAATAACTTTTTATCTATAATTTATTAAAATAAGAAAAAGAATGCAAATGATAACTTTGATCAACATTGCGGACTTTTCGGCCAGTCCGCTAGTCCTACAGAAATTTAATTCGGTCAATACCAAATTTCTAGCCGCACAAGAAGATCTAGCAATTCTTGAGACCAGTAAAGTGCAATATTCCACTGCATGATGCGGGTGTCTATAAATTAGACTGCGACTGTGGTCATTCTTACATTGGGCAAACCAAATGCAATATCTCAAGCAGACTTAAAGAACACGTTGCGGGTATCAAGCACAAACATCACTCTTAGTCAGCTGTATGTGAACACATAACAGACAGTCCTAACCACTACATCCATATACAGAAAGTTTTGGTATTAAAGATAATAGATTTCTCGCAAGACAGGTACGTGAAGCTATTTAAATTAAAAAACACCCATATTTCAATAGAGAAGATGGTCTAAAATTATATAACCACTCCCACCACTACGTGGGATCCAATAATCTCTAAATTAAAACCCACAACTACAAATACAAAAAAGAAGAGGAGTCCTTATATAAATTAATTTTTAAAACAAATTAATGAATCGTGCGAATTACTTATTTACTCAAATAAGGCTGTAATTTTTAATAGATATTATGTAAAAGTCCTGTTTTTTTTAAGTAAAACTTCTTTAGGTGAGACTTGGCCGTCACACTCGGCTTTATTAACCATTCTTGGACCAAAGTTGGCTCAAATTGAATAAGGGACACTGAAGTTTTCACTTATATTGTATAGCTCAATATATGATTTTGACTGAAACTTACGTTTCGCTCACACATAAGGTCAAAATTGAACATAGAATAAGAAAAACAAATAACATAATGCGAATGGTAAAACGCATAAAAAGGCATTAATGGCATTTATTTTCTCAAAATTGATTCCTTTAGAATTCATTTAGATTATTATAATTTACATTACTAAGATTTGATACAAATACAATTACTACCAACTTTAACTCTGGTTTTAAATTATATTGTATAAAGCTGCATAAAAATTCATGGGAAAAATATCTCCTTTAAAGTTTGTGTTAAAGATAGTAATAATGGAGAAAACATTAAGGTGCTTGTGGCTAATGAGCCGTATTTTTGCTGATAACACTTGAGTTACTGAGTGCGTACTACGCGAAACAATGATATATGGCAGAAATTGGGAATATTTATCGAAAAACCTGATCAATACACCTATATTAACCCTTTATAATAAATATCCACACACCCCACACACATGACGTTCCCACACGTTTATTCCTAAACACATACACAGAAGTAAACACATTTTTTTTTTTTGTTTGCGCCCAAGCAAGGGAATGGGCTACCCTCCGGGATAACGACGGGAGGGAGGTGGTGAATGCTCATGCATACCAACGCAGCCTAAGTCTGCGTTGGTTATGTGGGACTCACGTGAAAACCTAAGTGCCTACCCACTAAACACCACCTGCAGTTGGCTTTGGGCAGGTGCCCTCTAAGCCTACATCGAAGGCGACCTTCTCTTGGGGAGAGAGAGGCGCAAGCGGCACTCCCTATGGAGTTTCCGCTGGGATAAGTAAACACAATATACATACTATTTTTATACGCTTTTTATTAGCTTCACCTTGTATGTATGTTTGTTTGTAACTGACTCATGTGGGCATTGATTTTTACCCACTTCAAACTTCGTAGATTTATCGATGACCGATGACAATACATTAATTTGATAATTTATATAATTTTCATCTATATAAGGCAGGAATCACTGTTAATTTTCAAAATAAATTTTCTATTTTTCATTACGGTTTTCTATAAAAAGCGTGTTTTTAGTTTTTTTAACTACTATTAATTCTTTCTTTACTTTAATTGTTTTATCTCAAGTAGGTTATTTAAGAAATTTAGGATTATATATATTTTTTACTATATTAAATAAACTCTGTCGTCCCATGATTTCTATTGTAACATGTAGATAATAAGACGTGTGTTGTAGATTTTATGAAAAAAAAAACACATCACTTCATTAATTAAATTGTACTGTTATAATATGATGTAATATCAACAATTTAATAAAACGAGTGAATTATTTTATTAAAAAAAAAATGCTCTGTATAACAATATTTTAATAAAACTTAAAATACTTATAATGCCCGTTATACCGAAGTTGTCGGCAAATGCGAGTAAATGTGATATTAAAGTGTACTAAAGCCTTCACACATTTCCATGAGTACCTATAAAAAGCGATATGATCATAAATTTCATTCTACTCTTGTCATTTTCCATGAAAGTACTTTCATTGACACAATATTTTTCTTATGTTACTTACGCTGCAGTGATGATTACTAAATCGAAAACAGAAAATTTTTTCCACAGATGTCTTCATTCATTGTGTATTTTATAAATCAGATTTATTATATCTACGGAGTCTTTGTTTTACCAGAAAAATATTGTCAGCTTTAATGCCCATATACATATAAAAGGATTATTAATACTCTATTTAAACCGGAGCCAGGTCTATCTTCAAAGAGATTTTACCTCAGGAGAGCCCGGGCTCTACCAGACTCGGAGAATTCCTCACCGAGCATTTTTGCACGGGCCGCCCGTCGTGTACTGGGTATAAGTGGACAGAACCGCCCATATCCGAGGTCAATCGAGGTATGATCATCACGGTAACCCGCTCTTAGATTAATGTCGACTTTTACAACATTAGGGGAATTTAATTGGGGTGTGCAGAGACGCAATCTCACTAATGTGGGACAACATGCAGCTATTCCCTGATTCACTAATTAAATCTCATTGGGTATGAAGAGGAGCGTCCTTTTCAGGATTTTTAGTTGCCGTAATAAATATGTATAAAATACAACACAACGTAATGGATTCCAATAACAATGACAGCGACACTTTGAAATGATACTAATGAGTTAGTTGAGATTCACTACGGCATCATTTCACAAAAATATGTATGTGTAAATATGTATTGCGAATTCTAATTTTAGTAGTTTTAAAATAATTGTATTAAATACTAATTTTTTTTTTTGTTAAATTGAAACAGAAAACATATTCGTATTCGGCGTGCCTAAATTTCCAGCTTATTAACCGGATAAATCCAGTTTTTTTTAGTTTAGCTCTAACATCGATACTAGCAAAAAAAGAACGAAATATCGTGTAAAGCATAGCTGTGTACGCTTGAGCTGATATTGCTGACGTTATTCACTTAGCAAACTAGAATATTCCCCATTTAAAACCAATTTACTCTTAGCAAGGAGTTCCTATCTTCCCTCGGGAAAAGTCACGTTTTATTGGACGCTTAACACGATGTTACTACACAATAAATATAAAAAGAGATTATGGACAAAATCATTTTTAATTCAACATTCCGTTCTCGATACATTTGGATGATTTTCAAAGGTAATTAATTGCAAAATAATAATAATGGTGGTGGGAGATATCGTATGAAATTGGGTCAGAAGCTTTAACACAGCATATGTATAACATTCTACATTTAAAAATGAAAACATTAATTTTTTTAATTTTTCATTCAGCTTCAAAACTAAAGATTACAGTATGTTTTGAGTAAGACTTTTATAACGTAGCAGAAACGGCTCGAAATATCGATGCTGTATTTGCAGAGAGTACAGCTAATGAACAGCCCGTTTTTAGTTTTATCGCACAGGAAACTTCGACTTGAAGGATGATTATAATATATTAAAGATTTTTAGTTGATCAAAATAAACCCTCAGTAATTATAATAATAATATAACATAGTTATACTTCATGAAATTCTAATGAGATTTTAAATAATAACAAAATATCATTTCTGTTAAGTAGCTACGTTTAAAGAGCTATGTCAAGAGACCGCACAATTTCACGCCAAATATAAAATAAACCACAATTGCACAGCACACAGCCAGCCATTGTTTTCACGCTAATAAACACTTTGTTATATCTATATCACGAATAATAAACATTTTATCTGAACCAAAACTATCAAAATTGTATTAATGCGAGAGCAATGGCGTCAACACTCAGTCTAAGTGAAGAGCTATATAATTGGATTGCGTCGGCACGAACATTTTGATAGCTAATAAAATAACACTGTGGAAAATGTTGGTTTTTGATATCGTAATGGTTTCTGACAGATCTTATTTAGTCTTAACTAATATTATAAAGATGAAACATTTGTGCTTTTGTATGTATGTTTGTAATGTTTTCATAGAGGGAGTGGGAGGTTCTGTTGCATAGGATGCTGCCTAGATTAAGGGTACCACAACGGCACCTTTTTCTGCTGTGAAGCAGTAATGTGTAAGCATTACTGTGTTTCGGTCTGAAGGGCGTCGGTGGCTGATATATTTTTTTGAGACGAGTGTATAGTATTTTCGTGAATTTTCGCTACAGATATTCATCGCAGCATTTATAAATGTCGTATATGAAGTTCCAGACTGGTGATTGCTCTCTTGTTTTTTAATTTTTTTGTCACGTGATAAACAAAACCTACCATTGAAAATTGTTAGTAACAACAATCACAATATGTTGGTCAAATAATAGCTTTGAAGTCCAGCATTATTGATTAGAAATGGTGTATTTGTGTGTATTCTGGTTGCGCTTTCTTGTGAATGTTTTTATTTTACATTCAGCTATAGTGAGGGATAATTTATTTAATGTACAATATAAAGCAAATCTTTTGATGTCTTCTCGTCATCATTGTTTGTACATTTTTATATTTTTAAATCGTTAGCTGTATAGTAGGATTTTACTATGCTGAAAATATTTGCTGATATAGTGAATGATGATAATGAATAGAAACGGACCCAAGACAGACCATTGCGGTACCCCTCATAGCACAAAAGGAAGATGAGAAGCCATTGATGACTACAGACTGGTGTCTATTCTCATGGTGGTGACGATTCAAACCACCTAAGAAGGTAACCTTTAACGCCGTTAAATTGGAGCTTCCCCAGCAAAATCAGATGGTCTACTGTGTCAAATGCTTATCGAAAATCAGTGTTAATACTGTCTACATTAGAGCCTTGATACATAGCCTGGAAAATGAATTGTGTGTCCATGTCCATGTGTGAAATGTCTTGAATTATCCATGCTGACTTTCAGGAATGCATCTACTGAGAAAGGGATTATTTGCAATGTTATCAGCGAGGAATCCTTCTGATCCTTATTATAACATAGCCTATCCTCACACATTGGGTACGCTCACTACAAATCTAGAAAATAGTTTCAACTGAGACCCTCTAACAAAACTCTAAATAATAAGGACAGAAACTATGTCAAATGCTTTAGCAAGATCCAGGAACATGTGTGGCATCTAATCCATCAAGTCCCATGGTGTGATGACGTTTTTAAGTTAGATGATGTACCGCATCGGCGGTAGATACTTTTGACCTACATCCAAACTGCGACTTAGATAATATCAATTTGCCCGCCAAATAATTAACTGATCTTTTGTTTATCTCGTATTTTTGAAAAAGATGACAGCATTAAAAGTTTTGCGTGACTTAAAAAAACAACATGTTATAACCAAAATATTATGTTAATTACTTTTCAAAATACTCTCCTTCACATTTTAAACATTTTTTCATGCGATCGAACAATTTTTAAAACAGGAGGACCACAGATCTGAAAGCATGTTTTCTACGTGCGGATTGAACGCTATCACTGCCTCTTCGGAATTAGTAAAAGTGAAACCTCTCATCAAATCTTTGATTTTGGTAAAATACAGAAATCACAGGGTGCTGGTTTGGGGCTATGTGCAGGATGGGTGTCGAGTTGTACTTTTTCGAAAGCTAAAAATAACTTTGTTTTGTTGGCCGTGTGTGAAGAAGCGGTATCATGATGTAGGAGAACGCGGTTTTTTGGTCCTGTTTCGCGAACTTTTTTTAACACCCTGGGTAAACAAATGGTAGAATTCCACTCGGCATTAACACTCATTTGATCTTCAAGTCAAATTGTGCAGATGGGACACGTAGCTGAGATAAAAAAATGCGATCTTTTTTTACCAATGTTTCACGCCTGCCTCACTTTTGTTGGCCTTGTCTCATTTTAAATATCCATTCACAAGATTGTTTTTTTTTTACGGGTTCAAAACAATAAATCCACGTTTCGTCGCCTGTGAAAATTTCATAAACAGTATTAGAATGTCCGTGGTCAAACTTCTGGCACTGAATTCTATCGTGTTAAGTCGACACTTAACCTTCAAAATTCACAATAACCTTCCCAATTCTGTAGCCTATGGGAATTAAGATGAATATTTAAAGTTATGCAGCTTAAAAGGAAACCGCAAACACTATCGTTATGTTGTATGCCATTTACTTTATACCGTTCTAAATGCCAGGGATGGTAACAGGTTCGCAAAAATTTGCTGATTTGTTTAAAGTGCTCCATCTGAGTTAGGTTTCCACACACATTGGTCATAATTATAAAACATTTTGCATGTCAAATGCACAGGCGTGTAATATTTCAGTTATTTCCGTTCACTCTTAGAACTCTGACAGCGAACATGATTTAATACCCCCTGAAAATATTATTTCGTCTGCAAATCTTTTTTACTTTTTTGGTGGTAGAAGTTTCAAAAATATTTTTTAACAATCTTTAAACGTAGAATTTGGCAAGTAATACCGACTTATACTACAAGTCGCATTTATAGAAAAGGCGCGTCCAACTCGCACTAACATATATATACATAGTTAAGAAGACTGTTATTGAACCATATTATGAAAATTCTTAAATTTTAACATCAAATTTCGAATAATATTTAACGTATTTTTAATTTCAAACTTATAATAATAGTAAACGGATTTCTCACTTCTATATTTCAAGAAAAATATAGCCATGACATAGAGTAAGAAAGTTATCCTATGGGATATTTTTAAGACGTAGGGAACTAAATACATGTATTTTGTAAACATATAAAATATAATAATAAATCACCTACACCTACAACTAAGTTACGAAAACAATATTCAAAATGCCAGCACATTGTAACTCATATTAGTTCACAACATCCTAAACTAACATTAAATATAACCCTCATTGTTAAGCTCTCGCAGAACTTATATCTGTTTGAAGATATCATGCTTACAAATATTGAAAAGTTACTTATAAAGTTATTGAGGATTATTTATTATTTTAGATATGTCATTCATTTATTAAAAATTTGATATTATATTGTGAGTCAGACATTATATTCAATATACTAAATAATATATGTACTTATTAACAAGTGGGAGGCTCATTTGCACCGGATACCGGCTAGACTATGGTTACCAAAGCGGCGCCTATTTCTACCGTGAAGCAGTTATGTGTAAGCATTACTGTGTTTCGGTTTGAAGGGCGCCGCAGCTAGTGAAATTACTGGGCAAATGAGACTTAACATCTTGCGTCTCAAGGTGACGAACGCAGTTGTAGTGCCGCTCTGAATTTAGAGGTTTTCAATAATCCTGAGCGGCACTGCATTGTAACGGCCAAGGCCAAGAACGTCCTGCTCGTCTCGTCCCTTATTTTCATTAAAAAAAACACATTTACCCATTTCCTATTACAAAATTTCTCATTTGATAAACTACTTAGTCATACACATATTCATTGAAATATTATGTAATTAACAGAAGATAAATAATAATAGTATCCAACCTGCGTAGGAAGAAACTGAACCAATCATCACCCATTTTCCAAATGAGACGATATTTATCCGTGAAAGAACTTATTTAAAAAAAAGATAATTTCACAAACACATAAATGGATTTATGGCTACTAATTTAATACAAAATGGTTTTAAATCCCCGGTGGCAATACACATTGAGAAAATATTAATCCTTATCTTACCCGTTTTATTCTTCAAGATTTTATTTCACTACTATGTATACTCATACCAAATTGAGTATAGGAATACCTAATCCCACGAATGACAGACAGATATACATGGTGCAACTTATTTAAAGTCCCTCCTTTGTTGGTTGAAAGTACTTTAAATGATATGAGATCTTTTTTTTTCAAATCTTTGACCTTTTTGTCAAAAGTCCATAAGATATTATTAAAAATATAGGTGATGAGAAATCACAAATATTCGACATTTGACAGCGTCTACTTTACGCTAAATATCACTTAAGCATAACAAAAGCAAAGACGTGTAGTATAATAAGTATGATAAGACGACGTAAAATATACAATCATCTCCGTTTAAATCGAAGCTTACCACGCTGAAACAACTTATTATCGTGTTAAACCTCGAGCTATAAGTTGTCAGCTTTCGTCATAACTTTCCACTTTACGATCCCATCTTAAAAGTTGATGCCAGTTTATAAACCTGTCAAATTTGAAGACTATCTCCTAACAATCCTTTTTCGGATTCTCGCTTTGCGCATGCCCTTTCGAACGAGATGTTGTGCGAAAGAGCATTTCGCGGGCGAACTTTGCAGAGGTCAGTCCTGAATCCTCAGCCCGAACGGTAAACAAATACCATCGCGTGTGACGAAAGATGCGGAAAGATATGAATCAAGTTTAAAACATTTTAAAGTTTTATTTAAGACTGTGAAGGGAACTGCAGTTAATGTGGTGTATGTAACGTGAAAAACTGTGCCAGTTGCAACATGAACGTTTAATAAGTGTTTGAATCTGCCTTGCAACAAAAATCATAAATATGAAGCTCTTAACACTGATAGCTTTGTGTGGTATGTATGACATGTTGATGATATGTAAACAAAATTTTTCTCATTGCATAAAAGAGGCTTTATACCCATCTCTCAAAATATATTTTGAATATTTGTAAGGCTGCTGCGCGAAAATTTTATGGTATTTTTGTATGTAACATACACTAATTGCATAATAGAAAATTAATTATTATTAATAAAAATAAAATTGTTTCCACCTCTATGTTTATAAATACATTAATCAATTAATTTATCGATTATATTAAAAGTGTAAACTAAAAACAAGAAGAAAAGTAAAAACAATAATTTTACTAAAATAAGATTGACTGAAGCAGAAAACTCAAATCACTGTGCCTGCTACCTGTATGTATGTTTGTTTGTAACCGACTCATTGGGGCGCGATTTTGACCCACTTTAAACAGCCAGATTTCGTTCAAACTTCGTAGATTTATCGAGGACCGATGACAATACAATAATTTGATAAATTATTTCATTTCCAATTTACAAAATAAGATTTTTGTTAATTTATGAAATTTTTCCATCTTTTGTCGATAAGGCAGGAATTGATATTGATTTTAAATTTCAACCATTGTCTTGTCAACCAAAGCGTGTTTTTTTTAAATTATTAACAAAGAAATTCCAAATTCTGATATGCTGTTGTTCATGTCAAGACAATTATCGCTCGTATTATATTATAGTGACTCTTCTTGAAGATAATTTTCCTTTCAGCCAGAGATTTTACATAAGTATTGTATATTTAAAGAAGACGTAATATATAACACTCTTTTTATAAAAGTGATGAAATATAATAATATTATATATAAAATGCCTCAGAAAATTTTGACTATTTAATAAAAATCTCATATTATAGATGCAAGGATTATTCATAAATGATTCTTATCGTTCCTAATCATTAATGAAAAATCTTGTCAGTTAAATATATAAGTAAAACTAACAACGTAATAATTTTTAGATTATTTATTAGTTTTACCGAATGGTTTGAGAATTTATTTACTAAAGTAGTCATAATAAAGATGTACGGTTATTCATGTAATACTTTTATTTTTATTTCTATCATCATTTTATCTTCTTAGTAAGATTTATTATTAAATCTTAAAAAGTAGTAATTCTTAAGATCTGCACTATTTCTATTCAGGAATTTTGTTCCCATACTACATGGTTGGATATATTTTGAGATAATGAAAACGAAGCATCTGTTTTATGGTTTAGAATAATGTGAAATATTATTATGTCTCCTACTCTAAGTATTTATTTTAAAATTTTGATCAGATTTCTACTAAAAATATTCATGTACTATCGAATGAAAACTTATATCATCAATCATAACATAACTTATATAAAACGTGAAAAAAGGGTCATTGTGTGCAAAGATCTATTTTATCACTATTAGATAACAGGGGAGGTGCAATAAAGTGAAACTTCAATTACACTTAAAAATAGAGTTAAAGGTTGATAGCTCATCCAATGTACGTAACAGACGGATCTTCATATTTGTTTTATGTTTATAGACTTGAGCAACATAGAAAGGATATAAATTTAATAAACTTAAGATAATATCAACAAAATATTGGAAATAATATTTGGCGTATTTTTTATAAAAAACTAGAGATTATAATGTATTTATTATCTGTATTTAGTAGAATGGGGTAAATTGTTTTATATTTATACAAACAAAACAACTGTTTTAATTATATTTACAAAACTATATAATAATATATGTATATATACATACAATTATAATTATCATTACGGGGAAGTGTACCAAGATTACTGGCAGCGTTGCCGCGTTGGTTAGCTAGGCTGATCCGTTGACCGAAATTACTGCAGGTGCTTGGGTTGCTAGCAGCCCTATTGATACGCGTAAATATTACTTTATTGTGTTGTTTCTCCGCGCCTCTGAGCCCTAGGGGCCAAGTGACTCGACACCGAACGGCACAAAGATGTAAGACTCATTGAGACCGACATATATGCGACGCTTGCCGTCTTCGGCAGTTCATATATTTTTACTAGGTGCTCTGCGAAACTATTAGTTATATTTAAAATGAACTTTGCATTTCCCCCCTGATACTTTTATTCCCTCTGTACGACAAAAACTCCTGCGTAATATCACTGTAGAATAAAGTTAATAAAATAAACCTTTGATATTATTTCTAAAGATTTTAAAAGAGAGTTACTGGTCGTAGAAATAAAAAAGATTTATTTAAGTAAAAATCAATTAGAGTTAAAGAATAACATAATTGAGCATTTATCGGATCTGAATCAATGATAGCCAAACAAAATAATTAAACAAGTTATAACTTCATAAAGATTAAAATTATTTCATTCTTTATAACCAAAATCCAATTATTATTATGAAGCCTTTTGATCCCAGAAATCCAATTATTATTAGAAAGGCTCAACACGGCGTTAATTGAAAGCTTTAATTCGGTTAAAAGGCTGTTAAATTTAAAACAAAATACGTAAACGTTACATCGTTTCTGTCTTCGACAACTCTCTGGCGGTTGGCCAATGTTCGTAGTTTACGTTTTTATATTGTTTTCACACAATGTGTTCGATATCAAGCCTCGTTGAATGAATCAGATATTAAGGTATTGTTTTTGGGCTTTGTGAAAACAAACACTTTGCTGTTATAATAATAATTTTCAGTAATATAATATGTTTGGTTGAATCTATTCAATCTGTTGAATGTTAAACCTACTTCCGGCAAACTTGTCCGCATTGAATTCGAATTCCGTTACAACACTCACTCGGGAAATTCTTAGGCTTAGGGATATTATTATATCACAATAGAATAGATAATACACCATAAGGAGTGAAAATATGTGAAGTCATGGGCTTTGACACAAGGAGTTATTGA
This sequence comes from Leptidea sinapis, assembly GCF_905404315.1. Taxonomy (NCBI): domain Eukaryota; kingdom Metazoa; phylum Arthropoda; class Insecta; order Lepidoptera; family Pieridae; genus Leptidea; species Leptidea sinapis. Next base: position 28,165,945 of record NC_066312.1, on the reverse strand, counting down.
TGAGCAACTCGCAGTCCACCTTTGAATCATTGAATAAGAAAACTGCTTAGTCTACTTAAAATAATGCTATGCAGTTTGAGGTAGCCTGCGCAGAACCAGACAAGAACCATGCATTATTATAATATCTTCTATAATATAATCTACTATTCTATAGTAAGCCATCTTTGTCAAATAAGCTTATATATATTTCTACTTTTATATTCCATTTATACAACCATTTATTCATATAAGTACATACTTCATTGAGTCTTAGAAAAATTCTCTATGGTCTTAAAAAGCATTGATTACCGTATTTTTTGGGCCTCTGACAACTAAATCTAGGTTGGGTGTTTTGCGATCATAGAAATGGAAGGTAATACGTAGTACATACTATAAAACATACATAATATTTACATTTTTAAATCAATAGATAAACATTTTAATGTCAACTTAAGAAAAAAAAACTTGTTTATATAATTTGCCAATATGCTGGTAATTTGTACATTCTGTAATTTTCACATATCCCGCGTTGGGCGTATTTTTGCTATTTCTTGTAGTAAAAATAAGACCGCTCACCAAAAATAAGTATTTACGTATACAATACTTTTCCCGCCCATTTAAGCAGCAACTCGAAAACTTTTTGTATTTGTTTATGTATTAATAAATTAAATTTCCAAGTCGTAGAAAAATACTGTATGCGACACGTTATATAACTATGGCAAGAAACGCTCGTAGCATCATTCATTGCGTTGTTCGCTTGGGGCTCACATCGCAACCCTCACCACTCACATTCTTATACAAATAATATTTGAAAAACAAAATTTTATGAACGATGCGGGACTCGAACCCTGACCTCTGGCGTTTCGTGCCAGTGCTCTAATCAACTGAACTAACCGTTCGAGTGACGTATCGTCATAAAATCTTGTATGCTTTCTTTTTTCTTATACAACTGTCGCATATAATACATTTCTTTAATTTGTGCTCAGCAAGCCCTAGTATTATGTCTGCTATTTTGCTGTAAAACTGAATACCAAGACCCATGAAGGAGCTAAGCTAAGCTAAGGATATATCTCATACATCTAAATTGAAATTCATGTTCTATGTTTTGTTCCATACACCTAAGTGTGTCCTTAATTCATATTTCATGAGTAATTAAGTGTGAAAGCGTAACAAACAAACACTCATTCGTATAATAATTTCAGGTATTATTTTTATATATATAAGGTTTTGTTTTAATTATTATTATTTTAGTTAAAAAATATTAAACGCATATTAATTAGATTTAAGTTATACATAATATGTATGTTAGACTATAAGGTTTTATGGGCCTTGTAGCCTGAAATAAAGGAATTATTATTATTAAATAGTTAAATCTTAACTCTATTTTTAATTTATGAATACTATTAAAAATTATGAGCTTATCTTTGCCAATTTTATATAAAGACGCCTGTGTCAGTTCATATCATGTAGATCTTAGAAATTAAGAAAATAGCCACGATAAATTCATAACAAATGTAAAAATATAAATGAATCATATTAATAAAAAACCTTGGCTGTCGGAAAAATCTACTCTAAATTACTCTAATATGAAAGCAACTGGAGGAAGTCGGACAAGTACCTATATCAGATTTAAATATTAACAATGATCTTTGGTGTTAATTCTAAGTTTAAAAAAAAATAACTTCGACAAGAGTTATGCCTCCACATGAAGCGTCTTCAGAAGCCAAACGCTAGAACGACAGTTGAACTCGGTGTTACATGTGGAAGTGATTCTGTGAAATTTACCGGAATAAGCAATAAAGATCTTTATTTATATCATTTTAATGGACTTCTACAAAATATTGTTATTGAGTATGAACATGAGAATTACTACTTGCAATCACAGCTTACACCGTGGGGGTCTATAGGTTGTCACTTCTAATAACTTATTGAGATGGTTAAGATTATACCATTAGTATTCTGTATTTAAATTTATACAATATAGTTTTTCTCAAACATTTAAGACAATAGATTGGAAGATCGAATATGTATATCGATTCTCAAAGATAAGCTGACTTAGATTAGATTGAGAGGTATTTTAAAGTGCATCTTTTAAAAAATCTTTTATGTCCAGTCGATTTTATCATGGTTGAAAAGTTCTTCGAAGAAAGCAAACGGTGGAGTAAAACACAATGATCCGCTGGACTGATGCCAAACCGAACCAGCTTCACTATTTCTTCCGGTTGAACGAATAATTGGTTAACGGCTGATCATTTACAATAGAATTATATTTAATTATCTTTGTATATTTATCGTTATGTTGTAACGGTTTATAAAATGGCTTCAATAAAGTTCAGCGTAACTCTGTTTCACTATGACCAATGCAAATGTGATCTATTTTGATCGCCACTATTAACTGTATCTCTAAGATTGATTCTTTTTATGCATCTTTTGCAGTGAACTGACGTATCTCTACTAGTTCAAGAATTTGACTTCCCAAAGTGATGCAAAAGGGTTTCAATATAACACGCTCTAAAATAGTACTCAGAGATATTTGATTAATCTGCAGTGCTCCGTTAGGGTCGTGGTTGGGATGCGTAACTTTTCTCTATTTAGCCCTACTCCCTACTGTGCAGGCTTTCGTTGAAAGCTTAGATAAGGGTATTAGGTTTGGTTAAGTCCAGAGTGTTGCACCAGAGTATTCTAAATTTTCAAGGGTTGATTTGAAAAGACTCCTTTTAATGGAAGAGTACAAGAAAGCATATGGTCACCTGTAGTTAAGTGATCACCGCCACTCATATTCTCTTGCTACACCAGCGGAATCACACGCACATTTCTGGCAATTTAGAAAAGTTTACGCGCATTTTTTAAGGTTCTCATGTCGTATCGTCCTGACAACACCGCACAAGGTCAAGCTCATTCCAAAGTTTAGTTGAAAAGAAAGTTTTTTGAAAACCGCACTATAGAGGAACACCCAACTTTCAAAAGGTGGGGACGATATGCTTATATGTGGCGCATCATGCGAAGGGTGGAGGAATCAGGTCAAACAGTTCTTCCGAACACTCCCCGTGATAAATGCGCTAGAAGACACAGAATGAAGTGATATCTCTTCGCAACACCAAGTGATCCAGCCATTCACAGTAGTTGTCTGATAGTTCAAGCTGCAGAACTCAACATAACATAACATGCTGAAGAACTCTTCGGCGAGTTCATTGCTTTCGATGCCTTCATTTCCTGACACCCATCGAAGTATAAATATGTTTATTTCTCCCAGAGTATTCAGGATAGTCCGGCAGTTATCTACAAAACTTGAGATTGTCCTGTTCGAGTCAATAGCACACCATGCCTTCTTTGTGAATGTAAATACACTTGCCGACGTTACACGGATTACATGATGCAGATATTGGCTTTTTATTGAAAAGTTACCAATGCTATCGCGGGTCTGAGGTAAATTTAAATTAGAAAAGTATTTAAAATAGGGAGAACTCGGTAGTATGCAACTTTGAAGAAAATGGAAGCCTTGATTTGGGTTAAAATCCCGTTCAAATATAGAGACGATTACTAATTTAGAGGAATTACCAAACTTTGTATTTGGCAGCTTTATTACGTTGACATACGTATCGTGCAATAATATTACTTTTCTAATTGACAATCTTAACACATGTACCATGTACGTAAAATTTAATTTTGAGTTACCTATGGTTACCAATGTTTCGCCAAAATACACTCACCAATTAACACCATCGAGTTAACAGCAACACTTCCGAGAATATCAAAAACTCTCTCTAAAAATCTCAGTTCAAAATAAATATTTTTATTGCGCTTCCTATAAACTCTATTTTATATACGCTTTTTATATAATTGGCTTTACGAATTGCGTTGTATCAAATTGTGCTATTAATGAAACTACATGTTACGTGGGATTTGTCCATATCGATTGGTTTAATTTTTGTTATCTTAGATTTGGTTTAGTAAGTTGAGTATCACACATTGGGATTGGGATGACTTTTTCAACTCCTGTTTATCCTACATATTAATATTTTTTTTAAATGTTCCAACTTTTACCAATATCTATCAATAAAATATTTTTAGCAATTGAAATTAAGCACCCCATGCTTTTTTACAATAAAATATTTTTTTGTTAATCTCACAATTTCTAATTTATACTTATCGAATATTATTTTGTACTTTTTCGTTTGGTGTGGTATTAAAGCATGTGTTTTAGTTTTATTTCAACTATTATCTATTTTATACTTTGGCCAGACATTGAGATGTGCAATCACTTCGTTTACCGCCTCAGTCTTCAACCGTATCTCCTACAAATCTGTCACTTTAATTATAAATTAATAACGAGTTTATGTCTGTAGTCAACCTGATAATTGAATTAATTAACGTTTTTTACGGAATGCTGAATAATTATTACTTTTAACATAGCTATTTTCCAGTGAAAATCATGTCTAAAATAAATGACTCGTCTATTTAAGGTTACCTGGATCAGTTATCACTATATTTTGTCGATATACTTTTTAAACGCCTAGAAGGGGCAAGGTATACGTACCTAACCGAGCAAATGACCCGCCGAAGCGCTATCGTAGAATGTTCTTGACATCTGTGTCATTGGCTTAAAACAAGGGCAAAACTATATTTCTTATAACTACGAATAATTTAAACAGCTTCATGTATTATTAAGTTTCTATTAAATCAATCATGTTTTTAAAACATTTCAAAGACCGAGATACCTCGAGTATTTAGTTGTATTTTTCATTAAAAACCATGAAAAATCATACTAAAGATGTACAGGTTTTTCATTACTAATTTAATTCTCCAACTATATAGTATATACCAATAAGAAATAATGTCAAGGTTTAGCAACCCATCTTGTTTTCACATATTTAACGACTATGTAAATAATAAGCGATATATAATTAACAGTAGAGATAATTTTATCTCGTAGCTGATAGAATAGAAACTTAGGATGCGCCAAACCACTACTTTTGTCAAAATTTTACGGGGATCTTTTACGACAAGGCAACATTGTTGATAATGGCATTGTTGCAAAACCAAAAATATCGGATCTTTTTATCGATAGGTTATTCAAACCATTTATGGTAAGAAAACCCATTACCTATATGAAAGTGCAACAATGGCTTCTGCTTTGTTGCTAGCGATTTGACATTTCAATTTTTGTAATTAATATATTACTTATGCTCCGAATTGCAGAAAAGTTAATTTATTTAAATATGATACAAATTTTAGTTAAAAATAAAATCTACAAATTATACATAAAACACACATAAATCGCGGTCAAACACTAAAAAAATATTGATTTTTGACAGAATTACATCACTATTAATTAAATTACCTAGTCGATTTTTTATAAAACTCGATTAAAAATGCCGCAGAAGTTTCAAGCAATAGAGCATCATAAAGACAATACGTAGAACTTTAACTGCAGTTCCAATAGGTTTAATTAAATTGTAACCATTATGTATAGAAGCAATGAGTTTTAACAAGAGACAAGTCAACGTCAGTTCGCCTCAAAATCCTTTACTATGGATGATAGATGCATTTAATGCCAGGTCGTTCATACCCAACTGTAAATATGACGTACTTAAAATTCTTCTTCTTCGTCGGATTACTCTTGACAGAGCAGTCGTGGTCACGTCGAACGACGAACGATTCTACGCCAGTTATCCCTGGCTGTTGCTTCTCTGGCACATGTGTTGAAGGGAGTATTGGTTAGGGCTTTGATCTAGTCTGTCCAGCGCATAGGGGAGCATCCTCTTGACCTACTGCATTAAAATAAGAATGCAATAAAAAGTCTTGTGAATGATATGAAGACAAATGAACACTAAACGTCCACGTTTATAATCTGTATGAAGACTTCTAATTGTAAAAAGTTGTTATTTACGTAAAAATGTAATTTAAAGTGACGCAGATGTTATTATGAATATTGGATCATAAAGAAAATAATTCAATGTTTAATTCCAAGTCTGGACTAGGTTTATCTTAATTATTACTCCTATGTAGTGACGAAGTATTAAATTTCTAGCTGGCGTGCTAGTTACGAAGCTTCGACATTCTCATATAAATTTTAACGAAACACCGTGTGGACTTCAATTTTAGTTTCGTGGTCTCAATTAACCTTTTCTACACCGAGGTCACATCTGAGCGTAGCAGTTTTATAAAGAATTATTTTATTTTTTATCTAATCTCATTAATGTTTGTTGCATCATTTTTGTTCTATCTTTTATTTTTACTCTATTTTATAGCAGCCCAGTAGACTCATTTACGTAATAAATCAAGTGAAAGCTATTTAATATTTTTTGTCTTACAATAAAAATATTTAAAATGAAGCTCAATATTCCATTTCACGAATAATCTTACCCAGCATCCAAAAGGACAATTGTAAAGAATGGCAAGGGGTAAGAATTCATCACTCAAACTAGTGAAATTACTGGGCAAATGAGACTTAACATCTTAGTCTCAAGGTGACGAGCGCAATTGTGGTGCCGCTCAGAATTTTTGAGTTTTTCAAGAATCCTGAGCGGCATTGCATTGTAATGGGCAGGGCGTATCAATACCATCAGCTGAAAGTCCTGCTCGTCTCGTCCCTTATTATCATAAAAAAAAAACTTAAACCTTTGAGCTTCAGCTTGTCAATGTTTTATTTACAATCAATAAAACACGTACTGTGTGCTGTATGGTATGGAATATTTTACATTTACACATTATCTACTATAATTTGGTATTATGGCTATAGTATTATTTATTGTCCTAAATTATTAGAAGCTGTTAAAATATACGTCCCTCACAACATGCCTCGTCAAGGTAATTCGTGTATTTTTGATATACCATGCTATCGAACAAACTTAGGCTCATTTTCACCAGTACCACGACTGCTTAGGCAGTACAATGAATTAAATAAAGAAATAGTGAACATAGACATATTTTCCAATAGTCTACAAGAATTTAAACGTAATCTTCGGAAACTTAACAATAAATAAAAAACACTCGGTATTTATAGAAATAAATAAATAAATATCTTTTTTCCTTTTATATGTAATAATTAAACTTATGCAACTTAAAGTCTATAATCAACTTTAAATTGTTATTAAATTTTATTTTAAATTATATTGGTAATTAGTTAATAGTTAGTAATAATAAGTATGTAATAATTAATACTAGTCACAGCAGCAACTGTGAATGTTGTGTACATCTATTATTGGTACTCGCATCAGTAATGTAATTTCCTAGATAGTGTTATATGTAATTGTTATATGTGTGTACTGTTGATGTACCTTTTAATAAACAAATAAATAAATAAAATTGGACAAAGTTCCTGAAAAAGGTTCCAAGCCACAAACATCATATTTTAAGGAATTCGTATTTAAAGTTTAATAAATATTAGTGTATTCCACATATTATAAGGATTGGGCATTTAAAGAGTGACAGTAGGGCTGCCATTTTTTGTCAGTCTGTTAATATGAATCACATGACCAGTTTTGTGTTCTTAACTGTATTTCGACATGATTGTGGTTTGGAACGTTTTTCTGGAATTACATCCATTTAAGGCAGTATTCATTACTAGTTAAGCCCAGCTTCATTGTGTTTGATGCACAATATATTGTTCTGTAATAATTTCAAAATGGCCGCGAAAGAAAATTTAGGAGGTAAGCAATTTTGAACAAACCAATATTAGATTTTAATATATACTTGTAGCCAGATCTGTTATAAAAATAGCATTTTTCAGTCAGTTGCAGTTATATTATGTCTTTATTTACTAAAGACAATAATAAATAAAAAGAATTCTAGGTGAAAGACCTTTCACTTTAATAATACCTTTGGCTGTATTGTCTGGTCACGAATCAATGAATTTACATTACATTACACCATTATACCATTGGTAATTTAGTACATGATTTTTCTAGAGATTTCTGGAACGTTGTCTTCAAGCCAAGATTGAGTAATAGCGTCAGGATTTGACGTAAGTCTTCATTTCTTGTGATGTTGGATGTCCTATTCGATTATTGTGATTTAATATTAACCTCGAAACAAATGTGTGAAATTTCAACCAAGCCTTTAGAATATTTTGGCTTATCATGTTCAACAATATTGATCTTACTTAAGCTCGAGCTTTGTTTTTTCTTAAGTAAGTATATCACTTTCTAAGTTTTTTATATGATTGTGAAGTAGTGCGTTCTTGAATATCCTTCAGACATGTTCAATAGCGCGAATATCGCAAGGACGTAAAACTAAAGCCTTAAATTATCGAAGCCGAGATAACTGGCTCGTAGCCAGCATTCACAATTCCACCTTTTTACTTCAACCGACAGCATTTGGTAGACTTACATTTACATTCAAATAAAACATTATACTTTATTGACGCTACGGTTCGTGATTTTGTGAATTTGCGCTGACTTTATAGGTTGACTTGTGTATTTAATGTAACAGGAAGATAATGAGGATAAAATTCGAAGATAAGTAATTGTAGCTTCAATTTCCTATCTCCTGGTCATTTTTCTGCTTCTAGAATATAAAAACCAGTTACAAACTCAATCAACTTATTGGTTTATAGAATAATATTAAAAAATACAACATTACATAATTCTTTGCTCAAAGAATTACTTGAAATAATAATATCACATAATTGAAGGACTTATTGTCATAACTCACTCTCCATATATTTTTTTTCTAAATAAAGGGCCACAAACTAAAAATAAGCATTCAAATCAGTATTAAAATTGTATAACTATTTCCCTCACAAATCAGTAGGTCTACTCAAATTCCACGAAAAACGAAGTTTCGATCGAAGTTTCAGATGTTTGCTACTACAGTTCCATTCGTTCCGAAGTTTCGTCCCGAACGTCATTGTTAGAAATTTTGAATTTCTAAGCCTACTCTAATTCATTTTACGCTGAGAACGAAAATTATTTGATATAATGAGTAGGTATCGCTTTTGCGAGGTGTGTTAAAAAGCACTTTAAAAGATGATTTATTAGCACCATAATTAGAACTATTTTTACAAATTTTTTTACAGAATTCAAACTTAAAATCGTAAGTACTAAGTTGACATGTTTATATTGCGTATGTAATACGGATATTTTTGGTTGTTATTAGTTACTACCCATCGTTAGCATGAAATAGAACTCTTCAACTTAGTCGGATAAAAATAATTTCAATTTCAATCTTTCACCATCGATAATTTATTTAAATTTTGTTCGTTTACGAATTTTCGTTTTGGATAAAGAGAGTAGACCCCCTGTACGTAATAAATTACGTATTTCGGTTGTTCGTGACGTTTTTCTAACAAAATTTTTGACTGTATTTTAACTGTACGTGCTAAAGATTCTACTTTAGACGTTGCTGAAAATCCTACAACATGAAACTTTATAACAATTGTTAATTAGCCAGCGTGTTGTTTTGGCCTCTAGGCAAAACAAATGACTGTTGGAAAGTAATAAAGATAAAGTAACTATAAATTTACATTTGAATTAACGTTGAAACAAATTAATTAACAGTAAGAGCGTGGTAAGTTCTATAAACCTAACTAAACAGTTTATTTCAAATCAAATTATCATTAACTTTATTAGTTTTAGGAATTTTGTTTTAAGTTTACGTAAAATGTGAGTACTTTGAATATTAATAAGGAATGTGTTATTTTCTTGATTCACATAATTTAATTTCGTAACCCTCCCTTACATAAAGTATACGTTGATATAAAGATTTGTCACTCATTAAAATGAAGCAATAAATGTGATGCGTAACTTCGTTTATATATACATATATATATATTTTTTCTATATATAGTTTACATTAAATGGTAATATATATTAAGATGTTATAATTAAGGAATCACGGGGCGGTTAATTTAAAGTGAGTATATTTATTAGAAAAATTGACAGAGTTAAAGGACAGAGGTCTGTCGTACATCGAAGTTAAGTAGGAACTCCCCGCTGGGACTCAATCCCATACAATTATATCTTACTTACTACCTGGGTTCTCACCCCCGCATCAGTCATACTTCGTTCTTACACTCTCAGTACTTATAATGTACCTTTTTGCCACGAGACAAAACTATACTTACGTTCCCACGCTTTCTAAAATATCTTAACTAAACATCTGTTATTTGGGAATTTTTCTCAATCCCTTTATTTACAACCTTTTGAAAACAATACTTACTGCTAAGTACAAAGGTGCAATAAAACAATAAAATAGAAAACTTAAATCTAAAAATGACCATTCCACATATATAATAATTTAAATCTTTCGAAGTTCATCATCTAGTCACTTTACCAGATCGCAATTCATCTTAACGGAGAAATTAATGTATTTAAATCTGATGCGGAATTAGCTCGATTTAATTCCTTACGCTCCCAATTATATTTGATGTATTATAATGGTGGTTTTGCGTTTTATATTTTTTTTATTATATAATTTAGATTAAATACAGCATATAATACTAAAGACGAATATTATTTAATAAAAAATTTTATGAGACGAATTTATAATATTTGAATCAAGGGGCTTAACTTATTACTGTTATTATTATTACATATATTTTCATACACGTAGAATCTGAAATAACGTAACTGAAATATAATTCGTTAACTTTGAGGAAAATGTTGGCCATTCCTACAAGTGTTACACTTTGTGCGGATGCACAAGTAATTACTAAAGTAAATTATTTTACAGTGCTCGCCTGCATCTTCGTTTAGATAATCTGTTTTTGAGTAATAAAATTAACTGCAAAATAATACTATTTTTTTTTAGTTTAATAACTTTTAAATAATTGCGAATTCTTTCGTTACGTTTATATATGGAGTTTATGTTAGTGTAGGAGTTAAGAAAGGTCCCATATGCATACATTCCACGATCTTTTCTTTGCGTATGTAAATGTCAAGTCAGTACTCTCAAAGAATTATTGTAGAAATCAGGAAAGTATGTATGTATTTGAGCTAAATCTGTGCTTAATATGTTACGTGTTGGTAAACCCTTTTATATAATAAAGTAAAGTAAAAAACCTAAGTGTTTTAATTATCTAAATTGTAGAGGAACATGATGGATTAGTATTATTTATGAATTTATTACAATTTTATACAGTTCGTTTGTCACACGATACATATTATAAATAGCTGGTCATCCATCATTTGATGAACAAAAGTTTGAAAGCTTCCGAGTGTGTACGGTGGTGTATAAACAGGGAACCAGATTGCTAGTGTTAATTTATTTGAGGTCTTTCTCGCTACGTGCAGAAAAACAACTAACGCAATTAGGAAATAGTATCATAAAGTCACAAAGAGTTTCCGAATAATGATCAAAGAATGGAAAAAAATATTTAAGAAATATTGTAATTTAAACTTATTCTTCTTTAATTTAATTTATCCACATCTATGCTTTTAATCCTCTATTAAAGCTTGATAACATTAAAACACCCAATATCCTAATAACCATTACATCAACCAAACGAGTGTTGTAATGCAATTCAGTACAAAATTACAACACACGTTTAGATGATGCAATGGTTACTAGGACTGGATTTTTTAATGTTAGCAGTAAGCTAACTATTTCAGAATCTTTTACAGAGGATTCATATTATTGGTGTAGTAAAAGTCTTGTATGCAACTGTAGATAATTAGATATTAAAACACTCATGTGATATTATTAACATACATTCGTGTCTATAATCCCACATTCGTGTTTTAATACCCCTTATTACATAACAGTTGCATAAATAACTAATATAAATTTTATAATTAAAGTAACTAAGAAATATATCTTTGAAAGAACGAGAAATACGGAATATTTTCCTCAATAACTCATAGATTCGATCAATCAAATTAAAGTTTTGAATAGAATCGATATTTTTAAACAATGGGACCCTTCCATTAATTTACTTTACATATAATCTTCCAAACGAAAGATTTATTTCAAATCGATCCATGAAAAGAGATATGAGGTAACAAACATAAAAATTACAAACAGTAGAATTGTAAATCACCTTCTTGTTGACGTCAAATGTATTTACAAGAACAACGGTGAGCCGCCAATTTAATTTATTTAAACTGAAACACTTATTAGATACGCAGAAAACGATCATTATTGATTCAATAATGATTAAAGTCGTTTTTCAGTGGTGACGTCAGCGTACAAGATCACTCAGCTGAAGGTGCCGCTGTATGCGGACCCTCGCCGTGCAGCCGAGCTGAGTTGTCACTTCATAATGGACGACTACGAGCTGCATTCTGTCAAGTTGTATCGAGACCTGGACGAGATATTCAGATACAACCCCTCACAGAAGGTATAATAGTTACTTAATAAAATAGAGAAGCAAACTGTCATGCTTAAGCCCTTTAGAAAGGTCTGAAAAGAGAATTATCAACAAGTAACAGAAAAATGCCATAAAGTAGAAATATACTTGTAACGGTTGGGTTACGAAAAAATTGGATTTTGATACTTCAGGCCAGATTTTAAATACATTTTCATATTCGTTGGAACTATTTTAAAATTAAGTTGGACTGGAATAGTCTTTCTCAAGTGGTCTCTTCATTAATAGCTTCATAGGATTCATATCCAATTCAGGGCTCGTACAACGTGTTTGTTTTTTATAGAAATACGGGACAAGACGAGCAGGACGTTCAGCTGATGGTTATTGATACGCCCTGCTCATTACAATGCAGTGCCGCTCAGGATTCTTGAAAAGCCCAAAAATTCTGAGCAGCACTACTTGCGCTCGTCACCTTGAGACATAAGACATTTAGTCTCATTTGCCCAGTAATTTCACTAGCTTCGGCACCCTTCAGATCGACACAGTAAAGCTTACAAATAGGCGCCGTTGTGGTACCCATAATACAGCCGGCATTCTGTGGAAAGGAGCCTCCCACTGGTCAATTGGTGTTCTTCTTATGTCATCTTAAAATTAGAGTCAAAAATTTATGAATAGAGGATTGTGTTAAGTCTGGCTTAAATAGCAATTTCGTCATTAGTTCTATATTTGAAGACTTCAAATACGTTCCGTAACTTTATCTGAATGTGAGGACTTTAATAATTATTAATGACAAAATTGCCAATTGAATCTTTTGTTGTCTCAATAGTTAGGACAATCACAGCTTTGCCAGTCTTGTTAATAGAAGTAGTGATAAGACTGATACGTACCATCAATACTAATATTATAAAGCTGCAGTGTTTGTTTGTTTGTTTGAACGCGCTAATCTCTGGTACTACTGGTCCGATTTGAATGATTATTTCAGTGTTGGGTAGTCCATTTATCGAGGAAGGCTATAGGCTATGTTTTTTTTTTCAAAATTAGGGATCCGTAATAAAATTGCTATTTTACAACACAAGGTGTAAAATCGAAAACCTATTTTTGCGTGCGCTGCAAAAACTATTGACAATAGAAAAAAATGATGTACAGGCTATAATATAGGCAATATTTTATTACTTATAAAACTATCGCGTGAATTATACTTTATATGGCAAAACAACGTTTGCCAGTTAAAGTATATAATAACAGTAACGATGCATAAACTATATTTCTTGGCAGTGGGCTACTCTCAATATTTATTGCAAGTTCCAACAAAATATTGCCACGTCGTAAATACTTTTTATTTTTGTTATAATAACTACGTTACTCACTGAACAGTTTTTTAGCCTTGCTACTTGCTACATGCTATATATAATCGAACTAAGAATACTCTATTCTTTTATATTGATCACTTTGTTTCTAGCCTGTTCGTGTCTCTTGAATGCACAATGGTAGGTGATTATCACTTGGTGTTAGGTTACGAAAACTACTTATAACGTTTAATGATATCGTATTCTGTTACAAGAAAACCTCGACCAGAGACACCGCGGGGCCAATCAGGAACTATCAAATAATTCATATTATACACATCCATTTATCGCTGACATAAAAAACACCATTCGAGTTAATATCACCGTTAACTCACACTCATTAGCCACCACACGTATTTCACCCCTTAAATGGGCATCTCAAATCGAAGAGAGTCTTGTTAAATTTATGTAGTTTTCTTAAAGTCATTGTTTTGTTTTTGCTCATTTAAACGGTTATTTACATTCAATTAATGATAAAAACACTAATTTAACTTTTTTTTTCTAACAGCCTCAGATACGTCTGTACAACGTGACAGGAGTGATGGTTCAAGGCGGGGAGTGTGAGAGTAGGTGGTGTCTGGTGCGAGTGATGCCCGCACCGGTAGCAACACAAGCCGCCTACACCTGTGAGATATCAACAGAAGGACCCAAGTTTATGATAGCGAGGAAAACTAAACAGATGACTGTTCTAGGTGAGATACTGGTTACTTATGTAGAATATTGAGTGACCTGTGACAGGGTAGAATGAAGTATAGACAGGGGTGATGCTGAGTGACTAGTCACTAGTGTATCTCTTCAGGTACCGGATTCGTTGAAAGAGGACTAGGAACTAAAACAAAAGATATAGTTGCTATTTTCCGCGTCTACTTCGTGCACATTTTTGTATGAAAACACTACAGGGTAGTATAAACGGAAATGTAATTCGAGATCAAAACTGTAAACAATGGTGCTGCCAACTAAAAATAATAAAGTTATCCATTGTGCGTGTTGAAAAATACTAAAATATCATTTTGAAATTTTAAGTTTAGTATAGATACATAAAAACGTTTTCTCTTTGTAATATAGCATAAAATATATCCAAAAATTAAAATGTAAATTTATTGTGCAAACTTTGCTTTGACACTGGCAATGAGATAGAAGCTATAAACATTTTGCTCATCTACACAATAAAAACGTAAATAATGTTACAAAAAATCTTGGCGGTAGTGACAGGTATCACTGGTGACCATATTGTTGGGATCATTCGGTTTGTGCTCTTCTTGCTTTCCCGTTGTACTTATGATGTTTTTATTTTTTGTTAAGTTTTCTTGATTTTGTTAATCAATTTTGTTTTATTTCATTGTTATCTTATCAAAAAGAATCTTGGATACTGATCCAGGTCCGTCAACAAAACAGGAGATGCTGTCACCGCCGAAAAAGACAGAACGCACTCCTATTTCTGTGTCTGAAAAGGTTATGATAATCAATGCCTCTTGTCTTTAAGTGATTGCAAAGTAGACCGCAGAGATTTTGGGTATTTCTGCGATAACAGTGAGCAAAATATTAATTGAAACTGAAGAATTTAAGCCACCTCATAAAACTGGCCCTAAAAAGAATATTCCAGAAAACGTTGATGAATTTTCTTTTTGAGCAATAAGACGAAAAGTAAATGCTTTCTTTTACAGAAGTGTAACCTACAACAAAAAGGTTAATATGTTAACAGTACAGATTTTATGTTAAACTTAATCTGTTTAGATTTGAAAGAGTAACATCTCCAGTCTACTCTTTGCTTTATTAAATATAATAAACAAATTGTTTAGATTTGAAAGAGCGACATCTCAAGTCAATTTCTTAATATGTAAATATTGGGGTTGAGCAGGTTATTAACTGTAATGTTATAACATGGAACGCGAGAGGACACGGGTTCGACTCCCACATCGTTCATAAATTTTGTTTTCAAATTTAATTTGGAAACGGGGATGATTTTGTAGATGGTGCATTATTAATAAAAAATATATATATTTATGTTTTATGAATCAAAATAAATGTATTATAAGACTACCTAGAAAAATGTTGATAATCTCTGTATTGTCATTTTGACAGTAACATATTTTCTTTGTTAACATTTTTGATCTCAAATTACATTTCCGACTACAGATCAACTTTAAATACATTACCTTTTTTTACTGAAAAATAAAATTAAGATAAAACGATGCAATCTTAATTTTTCAATTTAACCAGTTCTGACAAGCAGGTTATTGAATTAGTACTAACATAAGATGATATTATTTACCGACTTCAAAAAAAGAGAAGATTTCTCAATTCGACTGTATTTTTTTATGTTTGTTACCTCAGAACAATCAACTGGGTGAACCGATTTTGATGATTCCTTTCTTATTAGCTGGTGCTTCCCCTTTGGTCCTGTTCTCACAATGACACCCATGGGAAACCATATAAGTATTATATTTGCATTAACAAACGGTTACGGTTTGTAACAAAAGGTTTATTTGACAGCAGCACTGAGTATTCAAATGCTCGAATTCTTCTTATATCATATGTGTGTCCTATTACCATAATTACCCTAGAGATCCTGGTTAGGATACAAGGAAGAGAAATAAAATAACTCTGTTGTCATTGATCCTTACTGATACGTGTATTGTAAACGCTTCAACCAATGCAACAATACTTGTGTCAATATGTGACTAAGCTGCAAATGGGCATTTCTTTTTACTGGTTTTCTTTTGTTTATTCAATATTTACATATTAAATTGAATAATTGTTTTTTTCAAGTTTCAGAAAAGAACTAATTCTATTAAATTCTTTAAAAAAATAATGCCGTTATCGCTGAAAATTCAGAGATTTTTGACTCCAAAGATTATTTTTAGGAAGCAAATTTTTTATTGGATATTTCATAGTATATACAAATATTCTATTCAGTTCAAAATTTTCTTTAAGTCCCTCTTTGCGCACTGTATTTTGTGTCGCAATATTTTTATTGTGTTATGTTGTAATCGACTCTCTAAGAAACCAATTTTTGGCGATATTGAGGTGTGACCGTACCTTAATTGGATTTCTTTAAGTAATTAAAAAAATAAATAATAAATAAAGTAATTAATAAAATTATAAAATTAAGTCCAAATATTCCGTGACGTGCGTATATCGTATAATTATGGGTCTAAGATTCATAATTGCCTGGTCTGCTTGTTAATAATAGATATAAATAGTTTGAATAATCCCAACCAGCTTACTATATGGTTAAATAGAGGATATAAAATATATTATTACTAGCTGACCCGGCAGACTTCGTACTGCCTCAATCGATAAATAAAAGACAAAATTTTTGTATTAAATAAATTTAAAACAAACAAAAGGAATCCTTTTATAATAAATAAAAAAATACTCGGTATGAATGAAATTATATTATTATTTTCGATTTTTCCTGAAATTCTGGCAATTCATAAGGTTTCAATTTGATATTGACACACAGTTATGTTATATTTATATCTATTTATATCTTATTCATTATAAGCTAGAGGAGATGGTGGTAATGTGGCGCTATTATTTTAATTTGATTTCTGAACGACGGGGGACACATCGAAGAAAAATCAAAATCGTTGTTTTTAATTAATTCCGAGCATTTTCATATTTTTTCACATTTTGACCAAAATTAGCCAAATCGGTCCATTTGTTCTCGAGTTTCAGCGAGACTAACGAACAGCAATTCATTTATGTTGATATATTTCCATAATTAATATATTTGCTTATTCCTAGCTATTTCACGTACACAGACCGCCCCCCATTGTCCTTGTCAGAATAGTCCGATTCAAATTCAAGTTTAGATATTTTTATGCAAAATAGGATTTAAAATCACTTATTGAACGTCAGCATATTCGAAAACGCATGCCTCAGACCTGAGGAGAACGGGCGCAAGTAGCTTAAGTTTTACTTAACTTCCTGCTCAACTACTTTTTTTATAAGAATTCGTTGCTATCGAATTTATTATTTAAATATCCTGAGGTTCGTTGGTCTATTCCCAATCAATGTTATGATTAAAAAATATTGATTGATTGTTAACCCTATCCCGTTTTAGTATTATTTGTTCGCAAAATGTTTTGGTATTAGAACAATTAATGTATAATCACTATACTAACATTCCAAGTATAATGCTATTATGTTATTTGGGTTGAAAATAATAAATGAGCTTTATGCTATAACTAAAGCATGCTTCGTACATAATTATTTCTAAGAGGACAGTGGTTGCCAAATGGAAGTTTAAATGTATCACTATCATCATTACAGTGGTAACCTTATTTTGAGGAACAATTTGCAACGTAGAGCAGCTCGAATTGTCGGGGATCCTGTGCTCTGTGAACGACTGGATCACTTGGGGTTGCGTAGAGACGTCGCTTCATTGTGTGTCTTCTACCACATCTATCACGGGGAGTGTTCCGAAGAGCTGTTTAACCATCATTCCTACCGCCGAATTCCACCTTCGCAAGTTAGTATATCATCCTCACCATCTGGATGTGTGGCGGAATGAGCTTCATTGTGCGGTGTTTCCGGGACGATACGACATGGGTACCTTCAAAGTAGGCGCGTACACCTTCCTTAAAGGCCGGCAACGCTCCTGTGATTCCTCTGGTGATGCAATAGAATGTGGGCGGCGGTGATCACTTAACAGCAGGTGACCCGTACGCTCGTTTGTCCTCCTATTCCATAAAAAAAAAAAACAACATTATATTTGATGACAATATCGATGACTTTTTAATTCCGCTGACGCGGTACAAGTATTTTATTATAGTTACGTCTTTGTCTGCTACCTGTTAATTGCATAACTTTTCAAGTTTGGCCAGACTTTCGTGTAAGTTTAATAACATACGCTCACTTAGTATAATTTCGTAGCGCTTGTTAGTCAAGAATTATGTAACACGTTTGCCAGTTCCGACTGTTTATTATGTAAAATCTGCAGAATTATCTAATTATATGTTGCATTTCACAAACATCTTTTTTTTTTTTATGGAATAGGAGGACAAACGAGTGTATGGGTCACCTGTTGTTAAGTGATCACCGCCGCCCACAATCTTGCAACACCAGAGGAATCACAGGAGCGTTTCCGGCCTTTAAGGAAGGTGTACGCGCTTTTTTGAAGGTACGCATGTCGTATCGTCCCGGAAACACCGCACAAGGAAGTTCATTCCACAGCTTTGTAGTACGTGGAAGAAAGCTCCTTGAAAACCGCACTGTGGAGGACCGCCACACATCCAGGTGGTGGGGATGATATCCTAACTTGTGGCGTGTCGTGCGGAGGTGGAATTTGGCGGCAGGAATCAGGTTAATTATTATATATAAAGGGTTGCAGTATGCAAACAATTTTATATATTTTTGGAGATCCACAGCACAATTTACTTATAAGCTGATTTGTAAAATAGATTTAATATTATCATCATTAAAGAAACGAGTTGACAAATACTTAGTATTTGGAAATAAAAACATTTTCAGCCGCGTTGAGAGGTTTTTGGTGGGGAAAAAGTGATGGGTTTGCGTCACGTTTGAATTCGACATGCTCGTGCAGTAATGCGCTTACGGTCTAGCGACCAAATATATAGCGGCTAGTCATGTTTAGACATATTATACAAGTATACACTAACCCCCTTATTCATAATGGTCCGCTAACTTAAAACAGCCGCTAAGGAGTGTATTTTCTCATTCTGACTTAGGTCAATAGAAGAAGACAGAGTGAGAATTAGCAATGCTTTAAATTAGCAGACTATTATGAATAAGGGGGTAATACACTGTACTTACTCGACCGGATACGTGTTTATCTTTTTTGTTGGGTCGAGTAAAATTATATTAATATTTACACAACAGAAATTTAATTATGTAAATATTGAAATTAAATTCGTTGATTATATCTCATAATCAATATTGCAATGGTGTACAACATTTGTATGTGACAAATTTTGTATAGACACAAGATCATACATTTTATCGATCTTAATTTATTATTATTAATTTATTGATATTTCAGATGTCCTTAAAATAAATCTATATTGTGTTCTTGTGCTCCTTATGGTTGATACGTCATAAGAGACAGTATTTTTACAGTTTTTCAAAGCAATGAATTTCAGTGCATTACGGATTGCCATAATATCATGAATTGAAAATATGTAAAGGCCTTTTCACCGTAACCAATTCATCTTTGCATCGGTGTCTCTAAAACAAAGAGTAAATCAGACTGTAATATTTTAACTTCGACAACCTAAAAGTGACCCAAAGAGTATAGGGGATGCCTCTACACTCCTTCAATCATTATTGGATCTTTAACATCAGGAGTTGTTAGGTCGTTATTTTAATACAGATTACTTTGGACGTTTAAGTTATTTTTTTACAGCTATGCCGGATAAAGACCCAGTTATTTATGGAGCACCAAAACAAGTGAAGCCTGGAGAACAGATAGTCCTCAATTGTACTTCAGATTACTCTTTACCTCCGTCGGACATTAAATGGTATATTAACGACGAACTACAAAAGGTGGGTGACATTAATGTGTAGTTATAATAATAGAATATAATAAGTACATTATTTGTATTATAATGTTTAGAAAATCTCAACCTATTTTAGTCAAATCGTGTTTTAACCCTATCTAACGTTCGAGAAAATTCTTAATTCATAATCGTCCTGTTTCTCGTAAAATATAAAAACACACATTTATACTTTTAGTAGAAATTTAAACAAATTCAGTTACAAAATAAGAGTTCTAACGTATTAATAATTTGAAAAGATACCAAACAGTAAAAGGTTGACTTTCCAAACGCTGTTTGGAAAGTCCACTGAGTTCCTCTTACAATAGTTCAGAGTCCCACGAAATTCTTCTCGTAAGCGCACATGGACTTATATCACTGACCTGTATAAATACCACTGGACAGGCCGTTCCATATGTTTGACAGCAAATGTTTTGTGCCTATTTGAAGCGCCATTCGCAAGCGGCCAGAGAACTAATTTTGACGTATCATACAAATGGCTGCGAAGGAAAGTTCAATACTCTGAACGGTATTTAATTAATTTCGTTTGTTTTCCGTGTTATTTATACTTGAAGAATCAACGAAATAAAGAAAACAATTTTTTTTTGTAAATCTTTTCCCACAATCTATCAATGTTTGCTGACGTTGTCATCACTAGTTTTAGTACCGTAGACTCTCGCTACATGACCAACAGCGCCAAAATGGCGAATATCACACAGGCATAAAAGCACTTTGACAGCCGCCAGTCCAGTAGTATATAGTAGAGGTCAGTGGCTAGATGGCTTATATAGACTCGCCTACACCATCACTGCCTGTCATTGGTTCCACAATGAGGTCTACTGTCATCCCTTCTACGATGACGCCTCTTGTCTTCCTTTCTAAGATGACGTCTCCTCACTATGTGTTCAACAATTACATTGCCAGATTAGGCTTGATATGTGTCTGACGACATCAACGGACTTAAATCATATTGTTGACACTGATAGACAATATTATAAAAAAAAATATCATGAATAAGTACAAATCTTACATTATTTATCGTAATAGACTGTGACAGCTGTGAAAAAGTCGCAAAAAAAATAACCTCTATTTTGAACAATGCTCGCACACTTATACAAAGTGACATACAAATCGCGAGTTTAAGACGCACGACGGTAATAAGCCTGGCCTGTTTTCATCGGTTTTCTAGCAGCAAGACGCTCTATCTAGCCAATATTTTGATTTGATTTGATTGAATAACAAACAGAATTGATATTTAATCTTATACATATTCAGCAGTATCCCGTCGCTTACATTGACGCTCGAAAATTGCTTTTCAAGTCCACGCCTAACGCCCATAAACTATTTCTGAATTTTTTTGTCAATCTTAACTTTCTTATCCACGAAAATAATGGATTCCGTAGTAAAAATAAAATTTACTAGATTTATTAGTCCATGATTTGAAGTCGTTATCTCGTCGCGTCTGTGTTAAAAAATAAATGATTTTCAAGCTACAATAAACCTGACCTGTGCTCATCGGTTGTCTTGCAGCAAGAGGCTCTGTCTAGACCTTTAAATTATCTAAGGTACAAAACTTGGTAGGTACTTAAATTGTAATTGAAATCATACGATCATGATGTCTTTGAAAGTTTTTTGAAACTTAAAATTTAATAAATTCGTTATAATGATACATGTGCCAATAAATATGAAGTCCATAGAAGCATTAAATAACGTTTATTTTGTTTGCCAGTGGGACTCTTTGTTAGAGACTTAACGTTCAAGCGATCCTAAATCTTCAATAACGACCTCTTAAAATGCCTTGTTGTTACAACACAATGCTGTTCTTTTATATCCCATATAATATTGTTCGTAGATTAATTGTTTACTCCGCAATGAATAGTATGGTGTTTAAAATTAATCGGTGTTAATTGCTCTAATTGGTGATACAGAGACTTACTGATATTTCTATTAAATTTGTTTTTTTATGGAACAGGTGAGCCTGCCTCACATGGTGGTCCTATTTAGACAAAAAATTAGAAAGAAAAATAACGTATCGTACAAAGAAAACTACGAGGGGCGGTCAAAAAGTTCGCGGAATGGCGGGGTTGGCGGGGGTGAGGTCGCTCCTCCAGGTAGCCGCTACTTGAGTAACTCATAATTACTATATATGCCAATTTCTAGCCTAATTGGGTCATTAGCTTTCGAGTTACAAACGAGTGAACAAGTAAATCGGGAACAAACTAGCCACTATGGAGAAAATTGAACATCGCGCCGTCGTAAAGTTCCTCACCAAACAAGGAAAAACGCCTCAAACTATTTTGCAAGAGATGTTAGCTGTTTACGGAGACTCTGCTCCTGGTAAAACCATGATTTACAAATGGCACGGCCTTTTCAAGCAAGGAAGGGAGTCAATTGAAGATGATCCTCGACCTGGACGGCCCATTGAGGCCACTACGCCGGAAATCATTGAAAAAGTTGAAAAACTTGTATTGGAAGACGGAAGGTTGAAGAAGAAACAACTTGCAGCATCAGTTGGAGTATCAGAAACCACAATTTTAAATATTCTTCATCAACATCTTGGCATGAGTAAAGTGTGTTCAAGGTGGGTCCCGAGAATGCTCACGCCGCTGCAAAAACGTGAGCGCGTCAACTGTTCCCGCGAGTATTTGGACCGCTGTGGAGAAGTTAGGGAAGAAATTATGGCCCGAATTGTAACCGGTGATGAAACTTGGGTTCACCACTATGAGCCTGAGTCAAAGCAGGAGTCGATGCAGTGGCACAAAAAAGGCACACCACCCCCAAAAAAATTTAAAGTGTCGCAATCGGCCGGAAAGATCATGGCGACTATTTTTTGGGATACTGAAGGTATTCTTTTGATCGATTATAAAGAACGTGGTGTTTCTATAACGGGAGAGTACTACGCTTCCCTATTGGACCGATTAAAAGAAGCTATTAAAGAAAAAAGAAGAGGAAAACTGACAAAAGGTGTACTCCTTTTGCACGACAACGCGCCCGTTCACACGAGTCATGTTGCGACGGCTGCCATTCATCGATGCGGTTTTGAACAACTACGCCATCCACCCTACAGTCCAGACCTGGCCCCTAGCGATTTTTATTTATTCCCAAAGATGAAGAAAGAGCTGCGTGGAAAAAAATTTAGAGACGATGATGAAGTCAAGTCGGCGATTTCGGCGTATTTTGACGCCCAAGACAAAACCTATTTTTTCGACGGTATTAATAAGTTATATGCCAGATCCCAAAAATGTATTCGTGTTAAGGGGGAATATATTGAAAAGGAAAAATAACATAATGTATCATTTCATCTTTTTTCCCAGTCATTCCGCGAACTTTTTGACCTCCCCTCGTATATGCACATTGCAATAAAATTTTCAATTATAATGGTGCTATAACAACTCTATAATATGACAAACATTTTAGCTGTAAAAATTAAAAGACAATGTTACGGAGATACTGTGAATCCAATCTTAGCAATCGTTAAGAACATATTACAGTCATTTATATTTAGATCTAGTAACAAGTAGCAGAAGACATTATTGACATCTTGGTAGTAAGGTCTTTGTTGAAATAAATTAGATCCTATTATGTGACGCGCAGCGCCCTATTGGCTTGGATCCGAAGTGTTGGGATACTATGTCAAATGAAATAGCTTGCTTCACTGTTCTCAAGAAATCCTTAGAGCAAAGTCGAACAATGTTTGGTACACACTTTGAAGAGGTAAACACTGCAGCCAGGTATTTAATATCGTGTGTTTCTGAGTGTGAAACACAATTACAGTGGAAGGGGAGAACCTTGTTAGGAACTATTTGTTGAAGAGCTTTTAGTTGGTGTTAGATGTAATACATCTAAGCGAGTGTGAATTCCTTATGAGATATAGAAACAGGAGTCAGCTAAAGACAAGTGATCACCGTTCCATTGCTACACTAGGAATCACAGGGGCGTTGTTGCCATTTTAGGTGGATCTACCGATATCTTATATTCTCAAATGTATTTAGGTCATATCGACTTACAACCGCAGAAGGCAGTCCATTCCATGTTTTTTGTAGCGCATGGAGTTTGTCTTTAAAAATCGCAATGCAGAGGAGCAGGACACATCACGTCAGCATGGATGTTAATTTAGTTGCACAAGTTAAGAAAGTTCTGGGTTCACTTATTATAACTAAATCTATGACATTTTCAGTTTGCTATTAAAGCGTACGTTTGTTTAATTTAATGGAGTATAATTGTCGTTTATCAGGCTGAGCTATGGCATCACACTGGACTAAGTGCAGTACAGCCCGGGGGTCTTCGTGCTTCGTGGCGTATTCTCAGAATCTCCGTGCCATCAGATGTCATCGGCGCCCTCCGAGTGAGATGTGAGGCAGTTCTCACTGTCGAGCCGCCGGTTATCCGTGAAACTTCAGCCGTAATGACCTTGTTCTCTCGTACTCAGCTATCTAAATATATGTCTAACAGAGGTGTGTATTACTTTCTTGTATTTGGCCTACATTTAGAATTTAGAAGTGGGTATATATATACTTTTTTATCGAACAATAATATTCCTTATTCTTTCTTATATTTTTGGTAACAGTCACATTCATTCGAATTTCTACACTGATAACACTGTAGTATTACTATAAAGTGATAACTATAAGCAAGAAACAAGTAAAATCTTCTTAGTAGGTACTGCTTGGGCTTTCACATTTCTCCTAAATAAATTCATTTCATTTTTAAATTTTCTAGAAATATTTTACGTTCTTATTTCAAGTAACACACGAGTTAAAATAACCTACTTACTTCAGTTGTATAATTAGCTATTCTATCGATTTTTAATTATATTATCCTTTTTTATTCTTAAGACGTTCTGATTTGGTGAACGTAATGGTTATTTTTCGTAAATATTTTCTTTACATCTAATGCGACTAATAAATAACTAATATATCTCACTCATGATTCTTTATCATTTCTGCTGATATGAATATGAAAAAAGAATTTATCTTGGTAATAAAACACTGTTAATTTTTATCATAATGTCAGTAAAACCATCGTCAGCATTTCCAACTATATGGTTGGTATTAATTTTTTTTGACAAAGAGGAGAACAAATGGTCGTTTTAAGCCCATATTCCAGTGTAACAAAATCGCAGGATCATTGGCGGCCTTTTGAAAGTACCGTAGTCTATGAAACATCGCACATGGAAGTTCATTTCATAGTCTGTTTGTATGTGGAAAAAGTTTGTTATGTCTTATATTATATTTTGTTCAGCTGTATTTCCATAGTTACTCCATAGAAGAGCGAGAGGAATTGAGAGAAGTTTTATGAGGCCTTTGTCCAGCAGTGGATGTCTTTCGGCTGATGATGATGATGATATGGGGCTAAGACTAAGGGACAAAATGAGTAATATCATAATAAGAAAGAAAACCAAAGCAAAAGATGTAGCATTTTCTGTTCTACATTTAAATTGGAAATGGGCTGAACATTTTATACAAAGAACAAAAGACGAAAGATAGTCCAAAAAAGTAATGAACTGGTACCCTGTGAATAGGAAACGAAATAGAGGCATGTCTTTTAAGAGATGGAAGATGACATAGTAGAAACAGCAGGAAAGACGTGGACAAGAATTGCAAGAGACAGGAACGAATGGAAATTAATGGAGGAGGTCTTTACCGCTAAAGGTGGTCCTTATATCGAAAATAATAAATAATATTACTAACAAAATACTTTTACTTAAAACTAGCTAACCCGACAGACGTTGTTCTGTCTATAAACGGTTCGAGAGATATGGTGAATGCGTGGGTGAGTACGTGGGTGGGATCGTGACACGACAAACTATATATGTAAACCTTCTTTGAGCTTAAACCAATCTATTACAAAAGCATTACATTGAGATCGGTCGAAGTTTAGGAGTTATTAGGGAACATACAAACATACATTCGCTTTTATATATATAGATAGTGAAATATTAACACATACTTATAAATACAATTTATAAGTAAATACCTAACTGTATATATATAAGGAAAGAAATCTCTAAATAAATAAATAAGAATTCGCTAGACTCTTATGAATTAATATCTCTTTTCTTTTTGTTATAGGTTTTGCACGGGTTGGATATCGAGATCTAATGTTAGTCTCAGTAATTTTAAGTAATGTAAACAGGATACTATCAGTAATATGGAGAATATAAGAGTATAGATTAAGAATTAAGTATTGATGATATTTGCGTAGTATAACTATGGTAGCATAAATGTTTTAATCAAGACATAATTGAATTAATTTCAGCTCACGAATTAACTGAATGAAAATATATCAAATTAATTATTTTTCAACCGTACTAGAGTGCGTTATAAATTATAACTGTTTTGTAAATATCTGCATATTTGATCTAATTACTTTTTCAAATAATTTTATATGTTTTCTTAGCATTGACAATAATAAGATCGAGCAGTTAATAATAATTGAGCGCTTTTTGAAATACTTCATAATGTTGAGACAAAAAGGTTTTAGTATTTAAATTGGATTCAAAACTTTAAAGGTATCATTAGCTCAAAACTCTTGCAATATACGTTATTACTGGGAAGCTTTAAAAAAAAAACAATAAATGCACTTCAATATTGTTTGACGTAACTAAAATTATTTTTAAAGCTGTGAAAATTTTAAAAAGGTCGAAAAAAGTTCAATAATGATATTTAGTTTTCTACTATTGAAAGCCAACCATTTAATGGGACAAAAGAAATAAAAAATCGCTTCTTATTAAAGTATTAGCGTAAGACGTATTCAAGTTAGTTTTCCTTGTACCCATTACCTCCATTATATTTTACCTTTAAGCATTGCTTTTTTGAAACATAAATGTTTTAATAAATAAACGGAATAGAATACTGATGTGTTAAGGTATTGTTATTGATATTTATTGTTATAGATGAAAATATGTGTGTACAATGCTTATATTAATTTCTACATATATATTAAAAAATAAATAGAAAATAAAAAAATAATTGATGTATGTTATTATAGTAATATTACAATCAGACAAAGCTCCTGGCACACTAAACTGAAAATATTTCTCGTGTATAAGAAAGAGAGGAAAGAAGTATTTATTGAAACGAAAACTGAGACTCTGCTGTTACGCTCGTTTGAGTAACGTCTGCTAGAGCAGAATGAAATAGAGTAATTTGTACAATTAAAATTCGTAGGCAGTTATGTTAACTAACCGACGATAATATCACATCGCATCTTTGTACCTAAGTGTGAGCAAGCGCGCTGTATTGGCAATCTCTTTCATGTCGCGAATGCCACGAGCTTTGCCGATAACTTTAACTCCTTCTAGCACAACACAAACTTTTATTGAATTTGTACACAATTATAGCACTGCTTATATTTTAGTCTCCCGAAAACTAGTTTAATTAATGTTTAATAATCTATGGCTGTGTATTGTTTACAGTATGAAATATTTTGTTAATGTAAAGTGTCCAATTTATATTAAATAAATTATGATGAAAGAAATAAAAATATTTTTTCTTTGAAAGTTCGTACTCATATCGTTCGTGTCATTAGTATTCTTCTGATGTAAAAGATTCTTGCCTGGAGATTTGTGATAACTTACCATCAACGGAAGTAAAGTGTACTAACAAGTTTGCCGCATAATATGACTCGTAATTTCTTTGGAATAGTAATAAAAAGGATTGTGTGGTTTTATGAAAGCACGGTAAAAGTGAAACTTTTTTTTCCACTATAGACATTTAACTTAAAAATTTTTGGAATACTATTCCATTAAGTTAATGTTATACTTGGTATACTAAGTCTTGAACTAATATTTTTATTGAACTTACATTAAACACTGACAAAAACAAACAAAATAGCGTGGAGCACTGGCACAAATGAGTAATAGTCTATACACTACACGGTGAGCTGCTGCGAACTAAACGCCCCGCCCGGCCGTCACACGACATGCAACACACAGTTTGAGACGATATTATAAAAGTTTCACTTTAATAGAAAGAGAATATGATAATGTGAGCCAGTGTTAACTTAACAGACGACACGTACGCTCCAATATATTATATTACTACTAACTGTAGTGTTTGAACCGGATTGTGGTCTGATACGATTAGTCATCAAACGAAGTGTGTAAAGAACGGACGTTTTATTTGCAACTACCTCACTAACACAGGGTCCTTAATTTAATTTGATATCCAAGTAGCTGGAACTCAGAAGAAATGCTATGTTCCGAGTCTTTACGACTGCTGTTTGAGAAACTGGTTATGGGTTTATTTCCCGTTGGGAAAAATGCACATTTGTCCAATTTCAGGCGTTTCTGTGGGTATATTATAATATATTCGGGTTCTGTAAAGCTTTAATTAATAACTTCCGACGGGTTAGGAACCATTTTTTTTCTTGTTATGGAGATGCAATTGTAACGATAATATTAAACTTATTATTGCATAATTTTATTTCGTTATATCGTCAAATCTATTATTTATGTTATGCCTGAGGTAAATAAATAAAATAGGTTCAGGCAAAAGTGAAACACAATAATCTGTTAAAGGGTCTCATATCGTTGCCGCCCGGATCCCATTATCTGAATTACTAGGTAGATTCAAATAATTTGTAGCTTCGCCGGAACATGACATAATGGTTCAATTGAAACAGGAATAAAATTTTTTGAATAATAAAACATATCAGTATTTAATGTTAGTCATCAATTGACGGGTATGAGATCACATCTCCCATAATTTCGTCGATTTCTCATAATGCGTCGAGGACACGGTTAGGTTTTCCAAAAAAATAAATATAACTATATTTATATGACGTAAGAATTGCTTAGTTAAGGCCAACTAAATTCAAATAATTTAACTCCGTAGCAATGTATTTTGCGCTGTGTTTGCGTAGTGTGAAAATATATATAAAAAAGCCAATGAAAATCGCAATTATCCATTGTATATCTTTTGAAATTTTTACTGTAATTATTACACCATAATATTATTATAGTAGCGTCCGTAGATTATGGATTGGTCTCCGCTGCGCTCCAACTAGATACCGCACTACCTAAGAATAATAGCTTTTTTATTGCGGCTACTATTCGTCGTCTATTGTTCGTCCTAGGGAGACGTACTAGGTATGGGACGGACGGGAGTAGGTGCGACATGGACATTTGACATGATCTTCATCTTATGCATGTTCATTTTGAGACCTACTCCTTCGGAAGTCCTTGTATTAAGGCCATCGAGCATATGCCTTAAGTTTTCCATGGTCTCTGCCATTATTACGATATCGTCTGCGAATCGAAGGTGAGTGATGTATTCGCCGTTGATTTTGATGCCTAGTCCGTTCCTTTTCAGAAGATTAAAGACATCAGTCTTAATTATATTCATAGTATAACATAAATATTAAAAACAAATTCAATGTGATAATAATTAAGCAATACAAATACGGCAACAGTTTAATTTCTTGAACTGATAAATATTTGCATCAAAACTAGTTCCAACAATGAGATGTAAATATGAAATCCTTAACAATGCACAATGTACTTTGCTCCACTAATGGATAATAAAGGAAAATGTTCCCAAGCAACATAAATGTAGGTGTTTTGCTTCTGTTCAAACATTTGAGCATTTTTGAAAATACTTCTTTAACTAAAGGCACAACGATTAAATCGTAGACCGCACCACTTGTGTGTGAACCTACGGAACTTATTGTCCCTTTATGTTGTGTTGCAAGAGAGTAGCGTTGGCGGTGATTACTTGCAGTTGACGTGTTTTCTCGTTTGTTGTTATAATACAATGACGTCAGTTCTATGTTCTATATATAGAAGGTCATTGTTGCTTAGTTATGACAAGCTTACAAATTCAGGACGCTTACTAGCCGCTAATGAGTCGACAAGAGAAAATTACGAATTGTTTGACTGGAATTGCAAATGGAACGCAGACCTTTAATAAGCCGGCTGTGAATATAAACAGATTGTGATATTTTTTCGTTGGGCCGTTGGATAGCTAGGTTGATCCGTTAACCGAAATAGCTGTCAGTGCTTCGGTTTCCAGTAGCCTTATTGAGGCACAAAGATAGTACTTTGTACATTCTCCACGCCTCTGGGCCCCATGTGCCAAATTACTCGACACTAAACGGCACAAAGATGTATGACTCACTGAGACCAACATATTTGCGACGCTTGCTGTCTTCGGCAGTCGAAGCAGCAGCCCCAGCACCAACTGATGTAACTTGGACATGAGAAGGAGCCAGAGTGTCGACCCAAGTCGCGTCCCACACCAGCGCCCTTCCCCGTGCCCAAGCCACCAGCGTCATTCCATCAGGACGCTTGCCATCGCGGCGGGTAATACCATTTGGTTCTAAAACAGCTGGTATATTAAGAGCGTTAAATGCCCTGCGGATGACTTCATTAGTGCTGGCGTGACGACTGATACAGCCTGCCGATATTAGGCAGCATAGCAGGTGAATTATAAGTAATAATAAGAAAAAGTAGATACTACTTAATATATTATATTTATTATTTTTTATTGATTAAAAATAACTTCTTTTTAAAATGCTGATATTTGTATTTAAAATACAATGACGAAATTGTGCAGAATAATAATTTATAAAGAGTGACAATAAGTTATTAACGCAGGGCCGATCGTCGTGGATATCCTTGGGGGAGGCCTTTGTCCAGCACTGGACGTCTTCCGGCTGATGAAGATGATGATATTGACAACAAGTTTCTTGCTTGTTATTTAATGAATTAAAACTCAACGTCTCTGAAGTAGGGGTAAATGGTGAGGTGTTCAACTTTTGACACTCATATTATGTGTTACCTATATGATGACCTTGAATAATAATTATTTATTAAAAAAAATACATACAACATGAGAACCACCCCTGCGTTTGAAGTCAGTTGTAAAAATTTCGGATCCAGTATCTATCCATAGCGATTTATTTTTGAAAATGAAAATGTTTTTTTTTTAACATACGTAAACTTACAAAAAGCATCTGTGAATAGTCTAAAAATGTTTACAAGTGCGCATTTATTTGCTACTATGTACAAAAATATCAGAATATGCCATATTATGCCTACTAGTATTATAAATGTGAATGTTAGTTGGTTTATAACGCCTTTACGCCGGAACTACTGAACCGATTTTGATGAAATTTAGTACAGCGATAGACTAAGCCCTGGGAAAGGACATAGGCTACATTTTATCCCGGAAAAAATGTGTAATATTGAAATTCACGTTGATGAGCTACTACATACTACTAATAGTAGGTTTAGTTTGCCATAGCAATTTTCCTCGAAATAAGATTCACATAATATGTTGGGAACGGGAGCGAAAACGGGAACTGAAACTGGAGTAGAACATGAGATTCCAATCTTGCTTATTATTTTAAAAAACCCTTTATCCCGGAGGCAGTTGCGGGCATCAGCTTGTGTTAAATATATCGTCAAGAATGAATGTACGACTAAGTGTTCAAAGGGAAACATAATATCCACTTCATTCAACACAAGATCAATGCTAGAGGCCAATGTTTCATCCGGTCTAATACCGCAATGTCCACCGATATATAAATACATTGACGAACGGGAAATGCCTCACTCTATATTCCAGTCACCCTTGAGCCGAATAAATTGCGAACAAAATCGTTTTCTTCACTATGGAATACTTCAATAGATTTCTGATATTCATTTGCTTTCCTTATTGGAAAATAACTGTGGCACATTTTTTGAATTGCGCAAGTGGGCGTGCTCGAGCCCGAAAAATGTGTGACGTTGACGTGCCATGTTCTGTTAAAGTTCAGCTAATAATTGAAACTAAAATGCCGGGTTGCGCAGTAAAACTTTGTAAAAATAATACTACAAGAAATAAATCACTGGGATCACATATCATCAGTAAGTATTTTGTATTTTATTAATTTCAATGTAAAATAACACGAAGCGTGTGTTAAAAAAATTGACAAATGCCATTGAGTGCCAATATGTCAATATTATATGCACACAAGCATCTAATAGTTGCAGTATTAAAAAGCTATTGTTCTTAAGTAGTGGGGTACCTAGTTGGGGCGTAGCAGAGACCAATCCTTTTATCTAAGTATGAATGTATATAAAATTTCCATACTTTATCTGAATATTAAAAAAAAAGAAATCCTAAACCTAAATCTGAATCTAGTGTTATAAACTCAACTACTTATTATAATTTAATTATTATCAGGTGATGCTGTCTTGGCCTCCTCTTTGCTGCTGTTTGTGATATTTTGAGCCAATCATTCGCCCATGTTCTTATTTTACTTCAATTGGTTCCATTATAACTTTTCTTTGGTTACAATTCCGAAACACTTCTGTGCCAATTTTAATGCATTGTTTTAACCAGTGCACAGGATGCCGGCTAGATTATGGGTACCACAACGGTGCCTATTTCTGCTGTGAAGCAGTAATGTGTAAATATTACTCTGTTTCGGTCAGAAAGGACACCATAGCTAGTGAAATTACAGGGCAAATGAGACTTAAGATCTTATGTCTCAAGGTGACGATCGCAGTTGTAGTGCCACTCAGAACATTTCGGCACTGCATTGTAATGTATCAATTACCATCAGCTGAACGTCCTGCTTGACTCGTCCCTCATAAAAAAAACAAGTTCGCATATATAAACTATAAAGTAAGCCTACAAAATATAGTTTTGTATTTATAGCGAATTATCTCTTAGGAAACATAACGAAAGATAAATATTTGAATAACAAACGTTGTCCCCTCAATATATTCTTGTCAGGACACCAGGCTTAATGAAGGATTATGCTACCAATTCAGCTTAACTTCGTTGTTATGATAAGCAATTGTTGAGGCTTTTAAAAATATTATATATTTTATTATGAATTTTGCATTATGATTTGTAAAAAAAATTACAAATCAAAATGTAAAGTACACGTTTTCGTTTCAGGAAAATGAAATTTAATTATTTCTGTAACATAATTCCTGTAGGCTTGAGAAGACCAGCTAAGCACGTTTGCTTAAAGCCAATTAATTGCTTGCATTGTGAATTCTAACATCAAATTTGCAAGTTGAAGCTAGTAGAAAGCTTAGCATGATGAACTGGCACAAAAATAATGGGATTTTGAAGCGAGTTATGATGCCTTCATAAATTCTAATGTGTATCGCAAGCAAACACCCCATAGCTGACTCCAGGCCAATCGTCGCAACAAGGTTTTAAAGCGAAGCTTACGCATAGAAAAGTTATGATAACTGTTTGGTGCTCACTTCAGCTACCTCAGATCGGATCAAGCAATAGCAGTAGGTGTCTATTGTATACAGTAGAAGTTATATTTTTAGTACACAATGGCAATTTCATACTTAAATCAAATTGAAATATTTTTATTCAAAATAGGATATTTTATCACTTATTGAAAGTCAAAAATTACCAACTATTTGGAAAAGTATGCCTCGAACCTGAGAGAACGGGCGCAAGAAACTCAGCAACCTTTTTTCTGTTATTTCTACAAAAATGTAGAAAACATTATAAAAATATATTTATTTAAATTAAATTTCAAAAATTATACCTTATGTATACAAGAGGTCATAAACACTTTTTGTTTGTATATTTTTTTAAACATACATTATTGAAACAAGTCAGAATCACAATTCCAGGGCTGAGGAAAAGATATGAATAATATAATTTTAAAACATAAAATAATTTATAAGCATGTGGAATAACGTAGGGCCAGTTATCCGCTGTTTACAAATGTAAACAAATGAAATCATTAAGTACTCTGAATCAACTGGGTGGAAAATAAACATGAACTTCATGGCGCTCAATTAATTTTTTATTCAGTTAGTAAAATTTTATATTATTTTATTTTGTCTTACTTCACATATTCTTGCTATAATATTACTAATTTTTTTAATTAACAGTGGTTTGCTTTTTTTTGGATTATACATTCACAGAGTTTATTAGTTATTAAACTTATGATAAATCTTGCGTAATATAATGGACATAATATTCGCGCAATTAAATTAGGAAAAACAAAATTTTATGAACGATGCGGGACTCGAACCCACGACCTTTGGCATTCCGTGCCAGAGTTCTAACCAGCTTAGCCAACCGTTCGAGTGCTTAAACTCATAAAATCTTGTATGCTTTGTTCCACTCTCAGGTTGTGGCTTCATCTACAGGATCTACTTTACAGTTGAGACCTGCTCAACCCCAATATTTGCATATTAGGAAATTGACTTGAGATGTCGCTCTTGTAAATCTTAACAATTTGACATCTCTTCTA
Organism: Leptidea sinapis; assembly: GCF_905404315.1. NCBI lineage: Eukaryota > Metazoa > Arthropoda > Insecta > Lepidoptera > Pieridae > Leptidea > Leptidea sinapis. The sequence continues at coordinate 28,131,647 of NC_066312.1, read as the reverse complement.
GGACCATAATACAGAAAGTCAACAGCGATTATGTATTAATCCTAGAAGTGAGGTACATGAGGCGGGGTAGAGTATCGTGGGGTCAGTAAAGAGACCAGGGACATGAGTTTAAATTAGTTAAAAGCAGCTTATGAATAAAAGTTTGAATTGTGTAAAAATTGCTAATGATTTGTTAATTATTATGATATATTTATTGTTGGATAATTTTCAGACTGCGGTTTTTCTTTCATAACCCCTTCAATAGTTAAGTTCAGTGATTGTATCATAATTATTTATGCTCATGTAATTCTGATCTGACACAGAATTAAACTTTACTTATGGTCAAAACACTGATGTTCTAAATGGATTTCGAGGATTGATCAAACACGTTCATGTACCGTATACGAGTACGTCAATGACGTGTGTGCAGCTTTTAGCATTTTAGGACCTACAATTTGAAAATAAGATTAAATTGTAGGTCCTCTTGAAATAGGTTTAGTTATATACAGAATGAGGTGAAGGAATTTAAATGCTTTAAACGATATTGGAGAAAATATGTGTTTATTCTATACACTCGCGGCAGCAATATTTGAAGCTTCACTTAAGTGTTTCCAACATTGTTATTGATACAGAGGCTATATTTTATTTCCCAGTGGTTGATTATCCTCAGAACCTTTATAGACTTTTGCCTTGTGATAACCCACAGGAAATAATGAAAGGGCGTTGAATCTGAGGTGTTTTTTTTACGTCAAAACTCACGTCGTCAATTGCTTAATCATGGATGACACGTTTACGAATTCAGGGGACGAGCCAGCCGCTAACGAGTCGACGAGACAAGTTTACCAATGTCACCGCAATTCTCAACGGAACCGAGTCCCTTGACTAACTGGATTTGAATTAACACGTGTAAATACCGACTTTGTACCTTCATTAGAATAACAGCATCTACTTCTCACCGTACCAATTTATTTATATTTATTTATTTATTTAGAGAAGGACCTTATTTTGTTTGTTGACATTTTTCTATTGGATTGTCTATTATCTTCGTTTTCATACTACTACTACATCATTTGACTATACATGAGATTGTCTTCATATTGTCTGAGTTGAAAAACTGATATTTAGGTATATTATGTATAATATTATGGCTAATGTTGCCGGTTTTTATTAAAAACTTGAAAATTATTGAAGTTTTTACCATCGTGTAGAAGGGGTTGGTAATTTACACGCACTTAAAAGTCAAAAGTTGAAATATCTGTATTTTACAGTTTCCACTTAATTATAATAATAACTGACTCAATACAATTTGGGCAGCGTTACCCCTTAGAATTCACAATGAGTAATTTATTTATTTTTTTGGAGAAGAGGAAAATTCATTAACGTATTGAAGGCCGCGAAACGGGGCCCATATGTCGGACTTCAAAGGCTTTTGCAGCGACATAGGCCGTGGGCCGTGGAGGCCTCAAAGACTACGCAACAACAGTCGCAGGGCGTCTCCTAAGGAGACTCGAACCTCGAACCGGCTGTGTGCTTGTGAGAAGGAGAGAAGATGAAAATGATGATGAACAACAATAAGTAATGTTCACTCGAACTTAGCGTTCTGGCAAATCGCACGACCGTCCACCGTGACAATGCTACCTACCTTCCTTAGTTGGCACTGCCGTAGAGTCAACTAACTAAATAACGAATATTATAAGCTATTATAGTTATTTCTAAATATAGTGGTAATTATATAAAAGTTAAAACATCAAGCTGACAATCGTTATCTTAACATATCTGCCATCGCACGTGAATGTTGTTTATGCAGTAGAACTCTCATGAGAGGATTTTTTTTTAAATTAACTTATTTTTCTCTGTGTTTATATTATATTAGAAACAATCGGGCAAGTGCGAGCTGGACTCGCCCATGAAGGGTTTCGCAGCAACAAGTAACATAATATAAAAGTTATTTAATGATAATAACAATAATATTTGAGTTGATTGAATGAAAGGTAAATTGCGGTTTACGATTTATGACTTATTAAAAAAAACTAAAGTAATAGATCTCGTTGAAACCAATTCAGTGGAAGATTTCATAATATACATCATAATATATTTTTTGAAGTTTTATCAATCACTTATTTTAGAAGTTACAGGGATCAACGAAGGAAACTATAAAAACCAAGAATCTTTAGCTAGTCAGTCCTAAGAAAATATAAAGGCAGCTTTTTGTTTCACCTTCGTAAGTGGCCATTTCAGGTAGATATTAAGTTAAAAGATAAGAGTAAGCCAACTGTAGCCAACCACGACGTTATTCCACGGCTTTGCGCTCTACGTGACCCCGCTACGGTACTGATAAGCTTTTGTTTGTTTTATCTCCCGTCTCCGTCGTCACCGGCGCGATGTCGCTCGTATCTCCAACAACTGCTGAATAAAAAATGTTCCATTCTTATTATTTAATTTAATACAAAATATGTATGCTGATAGTGAGTGGAACTGGATCATAGACCAGTGGAAGGATTAGTGCTTGACGACAGAAAATGCCCACGTACTGTACTGTAATACACTTTCTGTCGTCAAGCAGTTCATGTATTATTGTGTTTCTTTGTAAATAGGTAATTAATAATAATAAATAATAATAAATCTTTATTTGTTGCAAAGAAAAAATACAATTTTGCTTAAAATTACCCTCGACCCCCAAACTAGGACAGCCCGTGACATGGGGGTCAGTCTCTTCCCAGTTAGTTACTTAGTTAGTTACTTCCCAATTATTGTAACTTTGAATATTATGACCAAAATTATGTATAGTTTCGACTACGACTTGCCGCACAATAGTTATATTATCATGTCAGTTTAATCATCTCAGTAAGTGAATTTGTATTATTTTTGAGATAATAAATATTCTGAAATTGGTTGTAATTATAATATTCCATCACTACATCGATCGTTACTGAAAGTTTTTTGATTTACATTCTAAGTCCACAGAGCTTTAAATTCGGAATGCATTTTGCAAAATACATAACAGTTATGTTCAATTGTTTACATAGCAGATAACGGTAACTGGCTTCTATTGTCAACGGAACACTGGGAAAATACGAGCAAAGCAATTAAAACTATAGTGCAGGAAAGTTTATTGCTTGTCAAACTATGTTGCTACTACCCTCATGTTATCAATTTGTGATAGTTAATAACATCAGATTTTTTTTATTCTTTATGTCTTGTATGTTTGATATTTGTATTTTCAGCCAATTGTGAATGAGTTTTTTTATTTTATTAACATAATGTAGGAGTCGACCTTCATCTGTCTGATGAAAAGTGTTTTATATAAGATATAGATAATATGAAAAACTATACCGCGACTGGGTATTTTGAGTATTTATTTACATATATTAATAAGATATGAAGGTGATATTGAAAGGAGAGTGACTGCGGGAAATTGTGTGAATGGAGCGCTGCATGCCTTTATAAACGGTAAGACTGTGCCAATAGAAGCGCGAATGGCTGTACATAATGGAGTGCTTGTCGCCACGTTAATGTATGGAAGTGAGAGTTGGGTATGGCAGAAAAAGCATAAAAGCAGAATTAACGCAGTTGAGATGCGATCACTGCGTAGTATGTGTGAGGTAAGACTGACTGATAGAATTCCGAATGCGGTAATACGACCGCGCTGTGGTTTGAAAGAGGATGTTGTGACAAGGACTGAAAAAGGAATGCTTAAATGGTTTGGACACGTGGAGCGAATGAGTGAAGAAAGAATGACGCATCAAATATATAAGGCAAGTGTGTGTGGGCAAGCCGGTCGCGGGAGACCTCGTAGAACATTCGTCGATCAAATTGGGGACGTTTTGAGAAAAGGAGAGGTCCGAAGCACCCGCAACCGGCGAGCATGTATGAAAAGAGTAATGAATGTAGAGGAAGCGCGTGAGGTTTGTAAGGATAGAAGCAAATGGCATTCTATTGTCTCTGCCTACTCCGACGGGAACAAGGCGTGAGTATGTGTGTGTGTGTATATTAATAAATGTTTTTCTACATTATGTTATACCACCTCTGAAAGAACTTTCATGTTGGTGAGATAACCGATTCTTACCTTCAAGGTACACCTATCTTACAAGATAGCGATATAAATATATAATACGAAATATATAATTTAACAAACACATATAAAAATCTATTAATGGAATACAAATACACTTCATATTAATATTTGCACCTACCGGGATTTGAACCCGGGACTTCTAGCTCAGTGTGACTAGCCATTGGATTATATGGGTCATCCCATTAATCGGTACATGTACTGAAAATGTATACAGACCGATTTTTACAAATCCACTGAGCACTTTTTTCGTTCTTTTGTTCTTCATTTGTAAAAAAACAAATGAAGATTAATTGGTTGTGTCAGACTTAATCTCTTTTAGTAAAAAAAACATTAATTAACAGAAATATTTTGCAGTTGGCGTTCATGTTTTATAAAATGTTTTAATGTGAATATTTTTTAAATTTTATTACAATAGCCACAATAAAATGTTAAAAGTAACGGCATTTCTCGTTATTGTGGCCCCAGCTTCACAGAAATTGAGTTTTCTTACCGACTCAGCATTAAATCTTAACTTTGTGTTCAGATTGGACATCGAGTAATGGTCAAGTAAGTTCCGCCTTTTCTGTGTACTCCTTACTTTAATGTGAATATACACCTTTATCTAGAGTGAACTGAAAGTTTAAAAAAAATCACAAGGAATATAGTATATTTTACCTAATCTTTTAGTAATGCTTTAAAAACTATTGATTTTAAAATATTCAATATATGCCATCAAAGTCCATATATATAATATATACATTCTTATAGTTATTATTTAGTAATCGAGTAAATTAACGGCCGTTTTCAATAACCTATCTATCCTTAGTTTAACTTACGTATACATTGCTGTCACCGTTTAATCACAAGATCTTATCTATCCATAGTTAGGTCCAATATAGTTATAGTCCAATGATCTATGTCGAGAGGTGATTGAAATGTAAGTGAGTGTAAAAGGATAGATTTGACTACCTCTAGTAATTTAAGCTAAGGATAGAGAGGTTATTGAAAACAGCCGTAAGACAAGTTTGTGAGTAAATTGCGAGGAGACAATGATAATCTCAAGTACGAAATTTGTACGATACATGTACTAACTGAGGCATGCTTCAAATATATTAAATTATTGCGAAATGTATTGGCTCTTATACAATCCTCTATTAATTTATCAATAGACTTCTTAACAAATTTTATAAAAATAAATTATAATTTTAGAACTTGAGGACTAAGCGAGTCTACTAAGCTAAGTCGTAAGTTATTAAGGCGAGCTACTGTTTCAAGAAGACAAAATAAGTTATCTCACAGTTGATCGAGACTCACTATATTCAATGAATTTTCAAGTTATGTATGGGTCAAATATTGAAACAAAATTTTGAATTTGATGCTGTGATACTTTAAGGAAACTATCTTTATTTTAAAAGAAACCGCCCACGCATTACGCCGATTATTTCGGTGAGGCAATTTTCAACAGTATTTCTATTATATAATATATATTATTATATTTATTTATTTACTAACTGTCCCGGCAGACTTCGTACTGCCTCAATCGATAAATAAAAGACCAAAATTTTTGTATAAAATAAATTTAAAACAAACAAAAGGAATCCTTTTTTTATTTAAAAAAAAATCCCCGGTATGAATGAAATAAATATTATTTCAGATTTTTCCTGAAATACTGGGTATTTAAGGCTTCAATTTGATATTGTAAGACACACAGTTATGAACTAATTAGTTATTCATTATAAACTATTATTTTAATTTGATTTCGAACGACGGGGGACACATCGAAGAAAAATCTAAATCGTTGTTTTTATTTAATTCCGAGCATTTTCAAATTTATTCACCTTTTAAACCTTCTCAGGACTTCCACAATTAATTCAAGACCAAAATTAGCCAAATCGGTCCAGCCGTTCGCGAGTTTTAGCGAGACTAACGAACAGCAATTCATTTTTATATATATAGATAGATTTATACGGAACATCAACTTCATGATATATTTCTATATAATATAATCAATGAGTTTTGCTTTATGAAGAACAAACAAATAAAATTTCAAAAACAACAAAATTTTATGAACGGTGTGGGACTCGAATCCACGATCTCCGGCGTTCCGTGCCGGTGCTCTAACTAACTGCTAACCGTTCGAATGAAAATCCATATAATATAATTCTCCTGCTCATGTGTATGTTAGTTAACTCCGTCTACCGGCTGGACCAATTTTTCAAAGGAGACATTTTTTTTGGACCCCCTGGATATGATGATTTTTATTAATCGTTTTATGCTAGTAAAATTGTAATTAATTTATTATTGTCAACAGGCCATATTTTGTTGTAAAATCTAACCGGGTTCATGAAATTATAATAAAAAGGCAAACGCTTGATACATTTCCTGTATACAGTAATGGACACCATGGCAATAAAAAGCATAAAATGAAACATTTGTGACATTCATGTGAGAAAATAAAAATATTACTGCAAAATGTGGTGGTAACAGTGATTATCGGCTTTTGAAAATTAACGAATATGTATTGGATCCATGAACCTCATTTCAATTATTATTTAAGAGATTATACTAATTTAGCATTAAGTACATAGTTTAATATAACCGTGCAATGGAATAAAGTAACATAGACAAAGTCTATATCTGTGAACTGTGCATCTGTCATTTTGATTTTTATGTTGTCAAAACAGAATTCCGTATTTTTCGTTTCTTTCGAGTTGCGTGAATGTTTTCTTTGCATTATTATAATTATTTAATTTATTTCATAGATTTTAATATCGCATTTACAGCATATTATACTCCAGAGAGTCGTTGTGTAAATTGTGCAGTACGTTCATCGTAATGTGCGAAAACTTAGTGTCTGAGATACCAGAAGACTTGAACTGGGCCTCCGGAGAATACAAAATTTTGTTCAAACTAAGAACCTTCTTCGGGGTAGGATACAATCAAGGCACACAAGTAGAAAAACTTATCTGGTTGACCCATCGATTTCTAATACTCGAGCTGATCTTGCCGGTTACTGTTGCAATGGTTTGGTGGGTAAACATTCTGTTGGTTGCTGTGAACATGAAATGTCTGTTGGATGGTATTTAGGGCAGGGCATCAAGATGAGACTGAGCCCCCTGCAACCTTTCTGGATGAGATTCTAATTATAAAAGATGATTTTAAAAATGATGATGACTAATAAATATTTATACTATACTACTAATAAGTGTTATTTCTTCCTATGATAAACAGTGTACAAAATCTTACCTCAATAGTATTTACTTATTTTATTAAGACACGACTTTGTAATTACAATGATGGTTGTTAAGTATTTTTGGCAAGGTTTCTGTTATAGTAGTTATGTTGATTGCCCTGACTGCTAAACTGAAGTATTGGGGTGTCGGTGTACACACGCCTAGGACTATTAATATACTAGTGTGATGAACATTTTTGTTCTGTGCATCATTAAAACCATCTTTTATCAGCTGTAGCCTTACTCTTCCTACAGGCTCTGTTTATTTTGATATCAGATAGTACTACTTACACTTCTACTTAATTTTGGCCGTTTCTGTTTTATGTCAAGATATTACGTAATAGCTTATTACTAACATTTATATATCATTTTTAGGTTATTTTGACGTTCACATTTTGTCGTATTTCTCCGGTTAGACCATTTCTATTTAAATATACCATTGTAATCTAGAGATTATAAGGAATAAATCAATATGTGTTTCATCACATTTCGTGGTGGGCCTACTCCTCGAACAAAAAGAAATATCTCCTTTAAGACGTGTGTACTGGACAACGTCTGTCGGGTCCACTAGTATATAATATATCATAAAGCATCATGCACCGTGTTATTTATAATTATATACCTATAAAGGTCGTGTCCGCACATTGTCTCTGGTTCAACCTTACTAACATATATCTATCTAACTCGTCTAGTTGTGCCCCTGCTTCTGTTACTACTATTAAAGCATTGAAACGTTGGTGGACTTGTTAAAAATAATGATTGTACCATAATTTATGGACGATTAATATTACAAATTGCTTATCGATAGATAGATAGATATAGCGAAATCTTAACGGCCGTTCCTAATATTGAGTCTATCTCCGGTTGTGGCCTACTTAATATAATAAAAATCGTTGACTTTTCTGTGCCAATAAACTTATCGACGGTAACTCACCTGACTGTCAATGGGAGGACTTATCGGATATATTGGGACAGCTTCAGATTATTGACAGCTAATTACTGACAGTAGAAGGTAGTAATTTATCTCTATCTGTAGATAGTATATTGGGAACGGCCGTAAGTCAATTTCCTGATATGCAATAATTGAGGTTTGCAGGTTATTAACTATATTCTAGATCCACAATGATAGCGCTACAACTCGAGAAATGTTCAAACATAGGTACCAAGATTTACGGAGCATGCATCACTCGGACGGTTGGGCTAGGTGGTAAGAGCGCTGGGGCGTACCCAAATAGCGTGGTTTTGAGGCCTAGTATCATCCATGAATTATGATGAAAATTAAATTTGTATATTTAATCCAAGAATTTGAGAGATTACTTACAAAAACCAATATTAAATTACTGCATCATTTACAATTTTGAGAGTTTAAGGAAAATCCCTGATTTTAATTACTTTAGTCTTAGAGGAGGATAAACTATTACTTCTTTTGTATATATTCGAACTAAAAAATCAAGCTCAAATCTTAAAATACAATCACAAGATGGCGTGACAAGAGAGTGCGCCCAGTAGATGCTCGATTTAATATCTCCCACGCGAATTCATCACCGAACGGCTAGCCAAGGGAATAGGTTTCGTGATATTTCTTATATTTAGCTTATTTTCTTTGAAAACCAATATAGTTGAACAATCTTTCTACGTCTCTTTTTCCTAAACAATACAATCTGTGTGACTTCATTTTAGCAAAATTTAAGACAAATGTGCTCTCCGTCTCTTATAAAAACAGGAATACTTTTATATTTACCTAAGAGTTTGAAATGTGATATAAAATCAAGTCCAATAAGGTAATGCTACCTTCTATAACTACAATTATTCATCTCAAATAATACACAAAATAGGTAAAATGATATTGTGTCATGAAATATATTGTGTATTTATTTAAAAACAATAAATTCTCTCATTTTGTCCTAAAGCTAATAAAAAACATTAATGTTCAGGGTACATAATAATTATTCTTTTAAGGAATTTAATTTGTTTTTGAATTCAGAAGATTTAAACCAAGCGAAGAACCACAAACAATACTAAAACTTTATCTCTTTATTAAACTTAAATCGTTGAGATTAAAACGGAACCACTTCATTCGACCAAATTGTCAGAATTCACGTTAAGACGCGAATATTCTCGAAGGGTTAAGCTAGCTGGGAGCGTGTTGTTTGTATTCAATGGACGGAATCATGATAAATATTGAGACAACTTTGTTCTTACACAAAGTAGACGTTGATATTCAAGTTTTAGTCAAGTAACAAGCGATATTCTAGAACTTCATGATGAAATTGATTATAATGTAACTTCTGAATAATATCTAATCGTCGAGTTGTAAGTTTCTTTCACTTATATTTAGTTATATCCTATCCCTAAGAATATAAAAAAAAACATAGCCCTTAACTGTTAACTGACTTGCTCTAAATTTCTGACAGGCGTCAAACATTTTTAACAGAGTTATGCTAAAATTTTTATCAAACTGCTAGTAAAACGAAGAGGTTTTCAATTCATTGTATGTTTGTGAAGCTGTAATCGATTCATTAGATAATTGTTTTATCTGTTTACTGTAGATAATATATTTTTAAACATGGTGAATTTGGGAGTTGACAACATGTCAGATATATTGATTTAATGTTATTATATACATTTTTTTAATTGTAATAAATGACGATTCAAAATGATGGCCCACGCTATATGTAGTTATTTGCCATAACATAAAATCCTCTCTTTTCTGAACCAACCAGTGCGGCGTTATTTAGCGAAAGAAATAGAGATATAGTAATACGGCTGCTTGAAGAACTGAACGAGAGTCTCGTCACTAACATATCGATAAAATGGTTCAAAGTATATAAACACAGTCGCAAACGTCGCGTAGGTCCTACCGCATTAGGGCAGGCGAAGTACATCGTAGGCATCATATCGTACATGAAATGTATCATTGTTTTCTCTAAAATATGTTATTACTGTATGCATTTGCAACCAAGTATGACTACCTATCCTACTATCGCGCGCAAAGTTCAATTTTGCGCATGCATTTGCCGTAATGTAGCTGAGCGTGCGGGAAATTATAAGAGTATATGAGCGATTCCAAGGTATACACGCGCGCCCCATTTCTGGCACTCTTTTCGCATTAACACGTGCGAGAAACACTGTCTCCCCGAGCCCGAGCGATCTTGCGCTCGCCAGTTTGTTTACATCTTTGTCGTCTGGAATGGACCTGTCATAACGTGCGACCCACCGTCCCAGCGCCCCAACGGCCACCATTCTATACGTACCAATTCAAAATAATTATAGTGGTCGAACTTTGCGCAACTTAATAGGAAAAATAGTGTACGATAATCGTGCGCACGTAGGTCATCCAATACTAATGTACTAATGTACTAATGTCTTAATGTAATGTACTAATATCTACAAGTAAAACACAAAACGCAACACAGTAAAAATACAGTTGCCCTCAATCAAATTTCAAGCGCAGTTGTAGTTTTAATTGGTTTTGTTAGCAATTTTTTAGCGTTTCGTTGACAATAGCAACTGGTATCCGTTAACCGCTTTGTGAGCAATTGAACAAGACTTTTTGTTCGAACGACAAAAAGCTTTTAGATTCTGTGGCAATTGGTTTGGAACGAAATTGGAATTTCCTGAAGCGATTCTAGCGATGCAACGTTGAAGGCAATGAATGGAATTTTCACAGCGGCACGTGTGAAATCATTCGGACGAAACCATCTCTGAATATCTGATATCTTATACTGTTAACAGATTTATTCTTTTAAATTTAAATGTAAAGAGGAATATGAAGACAACTTTGAAAAAACACTAATAATTTGATGAAAATTTGTATTTACATGGAGTTTGATAATAATATTATGGTGAATTTTCTGAAAAAACCGGATAATGTACTAAAAAAGTCTTGATTTAATTGAGCTTTTACCCTTCAAACATTTTCATTACCCCTCTGATAAAATTATTGAGTCAATTGGACTTCAGATTTAAAAGAGACGGCATGAATCGAATAGCAGATACCAAGGAAGACCAAGTTTACCGTCTTCCGCTGCTATTTGATATATACAATATGTAATAATACGAATACAGCCGACATTAAAATGAGAATTTGTATATATATATAATCCTGGCTGACCCAACAAAAGAAGTTTTTCAGTTAGAAAGTTTTTCACATTATAACGTTGTATTTTATTTTTAAAATAATATTTTTAAGGTCCTATGATGTAAAAATAACAGCTTGACTTTATAAGTTCTTTTAATAACAGAAATTAACAATATTCGAATCTACTGTAGAAACTAAGGTACATAAGCAACTAAACATTTAAAAAAAAATGAAATTTCTAAAGAAAATGAATTTATTGAGAAACAATAGGATAATTTAATACAAAGTATGGCCTCTTCTGCTATTCAGAACTTGTCGGCAACGATTATTCATTGAATTAATGATACTGTTTATGTCATCTTGCGGCATTCGCTCCCAATGGAATTGTAGCAAATCCTTCAGCTGTTGGGTTGTTGTCACTCCGTCCAAGTCCTTCAAAACACGTCTCTGGAGCATGTCCCATGCGTGCTCGATGGGTTTGAGGTCTGGCGATTGTGCAGGCCAGGGCAATACCCGGACGTTGCCAAGTATTGACTGATTCGCCGAGCTGAATGTGAACGCGCATTGATTTATGATAATGAGTTTAAAATGAAACAAAACGTATTTCTGAATGATTTTGGTTGTAGTATTAAAATGATGAGGATTAATATAGTATTTGTGTAAACATTTGTTATATCTCATAGGGTTCAGACAGCGTTTTTAATGAAAGCTCTCAGACGCCTTATTTTTTTCCGACACCTCTAGCAAATATCGTTTATGTATATAAATACATAACAAATTCATACATATACTTCAACCGTCCTCGAGAACCATGCTATCCACAAAACAGCATAAAAATTGGTGTGGTAGTTTTTGAGTTCACGGCGAACAAAAAGACAAGATTCTTTAGAAAATGTGGCCGATCTGTGACAGCGTTTATCACATCAAGAAATGTTTCACCACTGCTGAAAACGCTTGAAACATCTCATGAAATATATCAGATATTCCAATTACATACATCTACGTATCTGTACCAACTTCACGTAAACTCTTATAATATATTTTTTTTAAACTTTTCAAAGGCCCTTCCGATCCTGTGCACGGTTGTTGACCATGAATAAAAGAGACTGTAGGCGATTGACATAATGTGCTGGTAGCGCATATTACATTTACCTACAGGTCACAGGACAAATAGTGGGAGGCTCCTTTGCACAGGATGCCGGCTAGATTATAGGTACCACAACGGCGCCTATTTCTGCCGTGAAGCAGTATTGTACACACATTAATGTGTTTCGGTCGAAAGGGCACCGTAGCTAGTGAAATTACTGGGCAAATGAGACTTAACACCTTATGTCTCAAGGTGACGAGCGCAATTGTAGTGCCGCTCAGAATTTTTAGGTTTTTCGAGCTGAGCGTCACTGCATTGTAATGGGCATGGCGTATCAATTAAAATCAGCTGAACGTCTAACTCATCTCATCCCTTATTTTCATAAACAAAAAACAGTCGATTCTGATGGAGCTCAAGATAAAACAACGGGCAGTCGTCGTATGTCTGTAGAGAGAAATAGTAAGTACTACAGTACTTCGGGCGTATCTTATGTGACCGGCACGTTCACGTTTAAGCGGAAGAACAGCAGAGTCAAAATCCAGAGGTCGCAGCTTGAAAAGACCGGCCTTTATTGCCAAGTAAAATATTTATATAACGATTTCCAATATATATTAATATTATTAGTATGATAATTTGTGTTTATGGATGTTTTTTTACTCAATCACGCCAAAACGATTCAATGGACGCATTTAAGCTGGATTAATTCATATTATGTTTTATTAATAAAATGTCAACGAGGATAATTTTGCAGGTAACAGCTAGTAATTATATTAAAGAGTGTAATGCTATCCAATACGGATTAAATTAATCACAAGTAATTACCACTTGACCTGGAGAGTTATGTCTGTTCCCTTTCCAATGAAAAAAAAAAATAAAAATCGGTAACGACGGACTAAAAAATAAGAGTTGATAACCTTGTAATCTTGACATTGGTTACTAACGGCTGTTTTCAATAACCTATCTATCCTTAGTTTAACTTACTAGACGTAGACAAATCTATCCTTTTACGCTTACTTACATCTCAATAACCTATTGACGGATAGCATTGGACTATAACTATGGATACATAAGATCTTGTCATTAAACGGTGACAGCAATGTATCCGTAAGTTAAACTAAGGGTAGATAGGTTATTGAACACGGCCATAAACAAATGCATGCATTGTACCGTCGGTCAGTATGACGCATAAAATAAATTATTAGTCGGTCCTGGGTGGGTGCGACCCCTGTTAAAGTTCACTCACCTCAATATAAACTGTGTGCGAGGGTATCACACTGATGTTCATGACTTGAAGTAAACGGAAGTAAGACCGGCAACAACAATTTATTATGATATATTGTAATCTGCGGTACAAGATACATTTAATAATTATGTTAGTAATAAATGTATTTACGCTATTAATAATTATAAAACTTTCGTTTTTAACTGGTAAGTAGAAAGTTCTTATCTAAAATAGCTTTAGCTCTAAGTACTTGTTTATCCTTATTAGAGTTTATGAAATTGTGAAACATATTCAAAATCACATAATAGAAAAAAAAAATACTTTTGAATTGCCTATTTCATAAAAAATTTTGGATTATTTAACTGTGGCAGATTGAATCAACATTATTTTATTATTCATTTACTAAATTGATAAAGTTTTGGGTGACATCTTTGTTCAATGGTGATGTTAGAGTGGGATGCAAAGTCACTCTAAGACTCAGTGTCAGAAAAAAATTGAGTTTAACAAAATAAAATCAATTATGGAGGCACTACTTAATAAGAAAAACGTTTTCAGGGGACTGAGGTTGACAGGAGACGAGAAAGTAATAGTAAAAGCTGTTCATGAGATGTTTGGCGCCATTTACTGCCTCGGAGGTGATACGAGTATCTACAGAAGATGAATGGTTTTGGTAAAATTTACTGAGTGTCTTCTTTTAGGTTTGTTTATTTTTTAGTTTTACACTTGTGATTACTGGCTCGTTTCCTTTTGTCAGGTCAAGAAATTTCTTGAATCTTGTTAAGCGAAAAACATTGATACTTTAAGACACGAACCTTCGGGTTAATTATAAACGTTCATTTCCCAGTCCTGCGGTACCAACCAGCATTTGGTTTCATGCGGTTTTGGCTTGAGTGTGAAGCAGGTCGCTTGGGTCTCGTCTATACCTACTCTTTTCATGGTGAACTATTTCAATATTATTATAACTATCTCTTATAATAACATATTCAGCTGTAAATAATAATATTTATAAAATATACTTAATTTAATACAAATTCAGCCATATTTTTTCTTTCCTTAGATGACAGTAAATCATTTTTACTGTCAGGAATACTTTTAGTAAACCAATTTCAACATAATTTAATTTAGAATTCATATTTTATTGAATATTGCAAAATAAATATAGTTGTTCCCACCCGGCGCGGCCTCTTCTTTCAAGCTCTGGCAGATGGTCGCCAAATCCAGCCGAAGCCACGTCGCAACATTTGAGAGATTTTCACCAGATAACTTTACATTGGAAACATGGTAATATTTTGAAATTATTATACATGATATTACTTTTCTAAAAATTTTTAAAAAAATTAATTTAACAAAAAAACAACCGACTTCAAAAACACTATTCCAAAACAATAGATATAATATGCACTAAAAAGTATGAAAATAATTGCGTATTTTTATACAATCTAATTCTAGTTACGATTATTGTAATTTTTGGAATCAGTGTCCTTCCGCCGCGACCCGCTCTCGCCTCTCACCTCCTGACGACTCAAGCACATCTCACCTATAACTATGTATGTAGTTACAAGCCTATCTTGGATGACACCGACTCCAAAAATTACAATAATCGTAACTAGAAGTAGATTGTATAAAAGTACGCAATTATTTTTATACTTTGCATATTATATCTATTGTTTTGGAATAGTGTTTCTGAAGTCGGTTTTTTTTTTACTGTTAATTTTTTTTTATTTTTTGATTTTTAGTGAAATTGAAGTACATTAACTAACAACTTGTCTAAATATGTGCAAATATACTAAATTTTTCAATGCAGCAATGAACGTAAGCGCTTAATTGAAGAGTTCCGTTATATTGCCATGGATTCCGTAATCAGAACCTAACCAAACTCTCACCAAACTATCTTTGAAGTAAATCCTTTCCACTAAAAAAAGTATCATCGAAATCGGTCGACGCGATATTGAGTTATTCGTAAATTTAGCATCCAATTTGCTATACGTATATATAGCAAATTTAAGACTTTTATGATTTTTCTGATGGATGCCACTGTCAGATCTGGACAAATTACAATGTGGTCCCACCACCCGGGAAGCACCAGTTTTCAAATAAAAAAAGTATTATCAAAATCAGTTCACCCAGTCGAAAGTTTCGAGGTAACAAACATAAAAAAAGGAACATACCGACGAATTGAGAACCTCCTCCTTTTTTGAAGTCGGTTAAAAATAACTTAGATGTCAATGAAAACACTATCAAGTGAAGTCTAACTTACACTTTCCCGTCTAAATAAGTCAAGTCGTTACGGGTTTGCTGTAAAGAACAAACTAGCTAAACTTTAAGACATTGGTTATTATCTCGGCATAAAGTTAATACTATATATATATACTAGTGGACCCAACAGACGTTGTCCTGTACACACGTCTTAAATTTGCAAAATCTGTCCAGCCGTTAAGAGGAGTTCTTATTTATATGGACGGAGAGAATTATATTATATGGACGGAATTGAGAATCCAAACCAATCTCAAATTCACTGAAACAAACAAAAAAATCATCAAAATCGGTCCAGCCGTTTAGGAGGTAGTTTCATTGTGAATCTAAACCATTCTCGAATCCACCTGAAGACACACAGCAATCTCAAATTCTCTGGAACACACAAAAATATCATCAAAATCGGTCCAGCCGTTTAGGAGGTAGTTCAATTGTGAATCTAAACCATCCTCGAATCCCCTTGAACTCACACAAAAAATTTCATCCAAATCGGTCCAGCCGTCTAGGAGGAGTTCAGTCACAAGAATTATATATATAAAGATAAAACTTAAGGACTCTTTAGGTTATCGGGACGTACTGCGCATTGACATAGTAAGCCCCTGCTGAGGTAATACAATGACGAACATTCTAACAGTTCCGGAGCACAAACCTAGCAGCACGCTGTGATCAAGGCTCTTTGTGAATCTCTGAGTTCTACCGTGATCGGTACATTAACAAACAATAATAATGACTAATACTTTTTGTTCGAGTGTTTTCATGAATGAAATCAGTGTTAAGTGAAGTTTAAAGCTTAGAATTTGTGATGTTTTCTGTTGGATAAGTTATTATAAACTTGGTGGATATCAGAAACTTGAAGATGACAATTTTATAGCCGATTACTCTGTGTGGTAAGTGAGCTATTTAAAATATCTTCAAGTACTGTTTTTAAAGTGGTACTTTAACAAATAAAGTTCATTATAAGCATTTATTTATTCAATATAAGTTATTTATCCCTATTTAGTCTCCCATACCATTATAGAAATTGACATTATTTTGTCAAATGCTTGTCACTCTGTCAGGCGATCCATCAGACAGTTAACTATGATATCTTATAAGCTATAAGAAAAAACTATTCTTTTTTTGTTAAAGTAAAGCGTAAAGCTATCAAAATCATTGGCTAAGATGCAATTAAAGTATTATTGTACTAGGATAAAGCAACACAACCTCGCATCATAGGTTGGCCTACACACTCTAGATGACCTAACCTGATTGAACCGTTTACTCTCCAAGTTGAGTAATGGAATCAGCAATCCAATCTGCTGCAGTTACGCATACTATCGATTAAATTAATCAAGCACCTTTCAACACAAGCTATAAATTAACATAAATCTAATTGAAATAGAGGGTTTCGATTTGTCTATGGATAATATTAATGATATTAAAGGAATTGTGTGTAGCTAGTAAAAATATATTTTATACCAGAAAAACGAGATTTTTTTCTGTTCTGCCCAACTTTTGAAACAAACATTTTCACTGCATTTTAATTAGCAGAAACCTAATGTTATTCATAATATTATATAAAATAACTATAGAACCTAACAGATGTATTACAATTAACATCGGTCATTAAATACCAGTAAATAATGTCCTACTTCAATATTTTCTACGATATCAATTCTAAGATCCAATATGATATAGCATATTATTTCGACACTGTTACAATAAACAGTCCTAATAAAATGTTGTTGTATCTTATTTTAAATCAAAAGCTGTTCAAGAGTTATCTAGATTTTGGTCCCAGTTACAATAGCATTGGTTGAAATAAATTGAACGCCATTATGCAATATATATAGCGCCCTATTGGCTTGAGTTTCCAGCTGTGCGATATTATGTGAAATGAAACGGAACTAACGTGATGAAACTCTTGTTCAATGGGGCACGTATCAATCCTTGGAATTACAGGACTTATAAAA